>NC_048572.1:84580914-84593414 GCF_013265735.2 Oncorhynchus mykiss | reverse complement strand
AGACTACTAAATATAGACTACTTATTAGACCACCTGAATATAGACAACCTGAATATAGACTACTGAATATAGACTACTTAATAGACCACCTGAATATAGACTACTGAATAGACCACCTGAATATAGACTACTGAATAGACCACCTGAATATAGACTACTGAATAGACCACCTGAATATAGACAACTGAATAGAAAACCTGAATATAGACTACTGAATATGGACTACTTAATAGACCACCTGAATATAGACTACTGAATAGACCACCTGAATATAGACTACTTAATAGACCACCTGAATATAGACAACCTGAATATAGACTACTGAATATAGACTACTTAATAGACCACCTGAATATAGACTACTGAATAGACCACCTGAATATAGACTACTGAATAGACCACCTGAATATAGACTACTGAATAGACCACCTGAATATAGACAACTGAATATAGACTACTTAATAGACCACCTGAATATAGACAACCTGGATATAGACTACTGAATATAGACTACTTAATAGACCACCTGAATATAGACTACTGAATAGACCACCTGAATATAGACTACTGAATATAGACTACTTAATAGACCACCTGAATATAGACTACTAAATATAGACTACTTATTAGACCACCTGAATATAGACAACCTGAATATAGACTACTGAATATAGACTACTGAATAGAACACCTGAATATAGACAACCTGAATATAGACTACTGAATAGACCACCTGAATATAGACTACTAAATATAGACTACTGAATAGACCACCTGAATATAGACAACCTGGATAAAGACTACTGAATATAGACTACTTAATAGACCACCTGAATATAGACTACTGAATAGACCACCTGAATATAGACTACTGAATATAGACTACTTAATAGACCACCTGAATATAGACTACTAAATATAGACTACTTATTAGACCACCTGAATATAGACAACCTGAATATAGACTACTGAATATAGACTACTTAATAGACCACCTAAATATAGACTACTGAATAGACCACCTGAATATAGACTACTGAATAGACCACCTGAATATAGACTACTGAATAGACCACCTGAATATAGACAACTGAATAGAAAACCTGAATATAGACTACTGAATATGGACTACTTAATAGACCACCTGAATATAGACTACTGAATAGACCACCTGAATATAGACTACTTAATAGACCACCTGAATATAGACAACCTGAATATAGACTACTGAATATAGACTACTTAATAGACCACCTGAATATAGACTACTGAATAGACCACCTGAATATAGACTACTGAATAGACCACCTGAATATAGACTACTGAATAGACCACCTGAATATAGACAACTGAATATAGACTACTTAATAGACCACCTGAATATAGACAACCTGAATATAGACTACTGAATATAGACTACTTAATAGACCACCTGAATATAGACTACTGAATAGACCACCTGAATATAGACTACTGAATAGACCACCTGAATATAGACTACTGAATAGACCACCTGAATATAGACTACTGAATATAGACTACTTAATAGATCACCTGAATATAGACTACTGAATACATCACCTGAATATAGACCACCTGAATATAGACCACCTGAAAATAGACTACTGAATAGACCACCTGAATATAGACTACTGAATAGACCACCTGAATATAGACTACTGAATATAGACTACTTAATAGACCACCTCAATATAGACTACTAAATACACCACCTGAATATAGACTACTGAATAGACCACCTGAATATAGACCACCTGAATATAGACAACTGAACATAGAACACTGAATATAGACCACCTGAATATAGACCACCTGAAAATAGACTACTGAACATAGACTATTGAACATAGACTACTGAATATAGACTACTGAATAGACCACCTGAATGTAGACCACCTGAATATAGACTACTGAATAGACCACCTGAATATAGACCATCTGAATATAGACTACTTAATAGACCACTGAATATAGACTACTGAATATAGACCACCTGACTATAGACTACTTAATAGACTACTGAATATAGACTACTGAAAATAGACCACTTAAACATAGACTACTGAATATAGACTACCGACTATAGACTACTGAATATATAGACTACTGAATATAGACTACTGAACATAGACTACTGAATATAGACCACCTGACTATAGACTACTTAATAGGCTACTGAATATAGACTACTGAAAATAGACCACTTAAACATAGACTACCGAATATAGACTACCAACTATAGACTACTGAATATATAGACTACTGAACATAGACTACTGAATATAGACTACTGAACATAGACTACTGAACATAGACTACTGAACATAGACTACTGAATATAGACCAACTAAATATAGACCACCTGAATATAGACCAACTAAATATAGACTACTGAACATAGACTACTGAATATAGACTACTGAATATAGACTACTGAATATAGACCAACTAAATATAGACCAACTAAATATAGACTACTGAACATAGACTACTGAATATAGACCACCTGAATATAGACAACTGAATATAGACCAACTAAATATAGAATACTGAATATAGACTACTGAACATAGACTACTGAATATAGACTACTGAATATAGACTACTGAATATAGACCAACTAAATATAGACTATCGACTATAGACTACTGAAGTAGGCCTAGTTGAGACTTTGTCACGTGTTCCGAATACAACAGGTATAACACTGTACAATTACAGGAGGCTATATACAGGGTATTACGGTACAGAGTCAATGTGGAGGCTATATACAGGGTGTTACGGTACAGAGTCAATGTGGAGGCTATATACAGGGGGTACCGGTACAGAGTCAATGTGGAGGCTATATACAGGGTATTACGGTACAGAGTCAATGTGGAGGCTATATACAGGGTATTACGGTACAGAGTCAATGTGGAGGCTATATACAGGGTATTACGGTACAGAGTCAATGTGGAGGCTATATACAGGGTATTACGGTACAGAGTCAATGTGGAGGCTATATACAGGGGGTACTGGTACAGAGTCAATGTGGAGGCTATATACAGGTGGTACTGGTACAGAGTCAATGTGGAGTCTATATACAGGGGGTACCAGTACAGAGTCAATGTGGAGGTTATATACAGGGGGTACCGGTACAGAGTCAATGTGGAGGCTATATACAGGGGGTACCAGTACAGAGTCAATGTGGAGGTTATATACATGGGGTACCGGTACAGAGTCAATGTGGACGTTATATACAGGGGGTACTGGTACAGAGTCAATGTGGAGGCTATATACAGGGGGTACTGGTACAGAGTCAATGTGGAGGCTATATACAGGGGGTACCGGTACAGAGTCAATGTGGAGACTATATACAGGGGGTACCAGTACAGAGTCAATGTGGAGGTTATATACAGGGGGTACCGGTACAGAGTCAATGTGGAGGCTATATACAGGGAGTACCAGTACAGAGTCAATGTGGAGGTTATATACATGGGTACCGGTACAGAGTCAATGTGGACGTTATATACAGGGGGTACTGGTACAGAGTCAATGTGGAGGCTATATACAGGGGGTACTGGTACAGAGTCAATGTGGAGGCTATATACAGGGGGTACCGGTACAGAGTTAATGTGGAGACTATATACAGGGGGTACTGGTACAGAGTCAATGTGGAGACTATATACAGGGGGTACTGGTACAGAGTCAATGTGGAGACTATATACAGGGGGTACCAGTACAGAGTCAATGTGAAGACTATATATATATCTTTCTCCCTCCACATGTAACACAGAGGTTATCTGTTATGTAACACAGAGGTTATCTGTTATGTAACCATCTCTCTCACTCTGTTTCTCTCTCACTCTGTTTCTCTCTCACTGTTTCTCTCTCTCACTCTGTTTCTCTCTCACTCTGTCTCTCTCTCACTCTGTTTCTCATTCTGTTTCTCTCTCATTCTGTTTCTCTCTCACTCTGTTTCTCTCTCTCACTCTGTTTCTCATTCTGTTTCTCTCTCATTCTGTTTCTCTCTCACTCTGTTTCTCACTCTGTTTCTCATTCTGTTTCTCTCTCACTCTGTTTCTCTCTCACTCTGTTTCTCTCTCACTCTGTTTCTCTCTCACTCTGTTTCTCTCTCACTCTGTTTCTCTCTCACTCTGTTTCTCTCTCACTCTGTTTCTCTCTCACTCTGTTTCTCTCTCACTCTGTTTCTCTCTCACTCTGTTTCTCATTCTGTTTCTCTCTCATTCTGTTTCTCTCTCTCACTCTGTTTCTCATTCTGTTTCTCTCTCATTTTGTTTCTCCCTCTCACTATGTTTCTCATTCTGTTTCTCTCTCACTCTGTTTCTCTCCCTCATTCCGTTTCTCTCTCCATCCCTACCATAAATCTAAACTGTATGGAAAAGTTGCTTATCCCATGAACTGAAACCAAATTGTGTTTCTTGTTGTGATTTCACTGGTGATGTCCATTGTTATGATCTATATGTGCTGATGTTGTGCTGTTATGTTGGAGATGAAAGACCTAATAAATCATTATCTCTCTCTGTCTCTCTCTCTCTCTCTCTCACATCGCTATCAGTCTCTCTATCTCCCTCTCTTTCTCCCTCCATCAATCTCTCTACCTCTCTCTCTGTCCCTCCATCAGTCTCTCCCCTCTCTCTCTGTCTCTCTCTCTCACATCCACATCGCTATCAGTCTCTCTGTCTCTCTTACTTTCTCCCTCCATCAGTCTCTCCGCCCTCTCTCTCCCCCCCCCCTCTCTCTCACTCCATCAGTCTCCCCCCTCGCTCTATCTCTCTCTGTCTGAGTCCTGAGCAGGGCTGTGTTAGCAAATGAAGCCATATATCCACATGACTCTGCAGAGGACCAAAGAAATGAGGAGGGGGAAGATAGGAAGCCACCAGCAGAGAGAGAGAGAGAGAGAGAGACAGATACTTCATTATTTATTTGACTTTTGTATATTATCTACTTCACTTGCTTTGGCAACGTTAACATGTGTTCCCCATGCCATTAAAGACCCTTGAATTGAATTGAGAGAGCGAGAGAAAGAGAGATTATTGCACCAATCAGGAGTGCAATCATTTACCTTTATTTCTCAGAGATCAAATTCTATTTCAACATAATAATGTTGCCTGGATGCTAATCTTATCTGTTTCTAACTACAGAAATGATGGCCATCTGAAATGACATGGAACGACCCAGATGGGTTACTGTAATAACATGGAACGACCCAGATGGGTTACTGTAATAACATGAAACGACCCAGATGGGTTACTGTAATAACATGAAACGACCCGGATGGGTTACTGTAATAACATGGAACGACCCAGATGGGTTACTGTAATGACATGGAACGACCCAGATGGGTTACTGTAATGACATGAAAGGACCCAGATTGGTTACTGTAATGACATGGAACGACCCAGATGGGTTACTGTAATAACATGGAACGACCCAGATGGGTTACTGTAATAACATGGAACGACCCAGATGGGTTACTGTAATGACATGGAACGACCCAGATGGGTTACTGTAATAACATGGAACGACCCGGATGGGTTACTGTAATGACATGGAACGACCCAGATCGGTTACTGTAATGACATGGAACGACCCAGATGGGTTACTGTAATGACATGAAACGACCCAGGTGGGTTACTGTAATGACATTGAACGACCCAGATGGGTTACTGTAATGACATGAAACGACCCAGATGGGTTACTGTAATGACATGAAACGACCCAGGTGGGTTACTGTAATGACATGAAACGACCCAGATGGGTTACTGTAATAACATGGAACGACCCAGATGGGTTACTGTAATGACATGGAACGACCCAGGTGGGTTACTGTAATAACATGGAACGACCCAGATGGGTTACTGTAATGGCTGGCTGTGATCACTAGTGTTTAGTGTGCAGGTAAAGCTCTGTCCGAACGACACTACGGTGTTGTCTTAAGTATGAATACTGTATAACTCTTCTTTCATGCAGAAATAATGCGTGTTAGTTATCTTGAAGAAGAAGAAGAACGAATCGAGCCTGAACTCTTTCCTCCGACCACCCAGTCACAGATCAATGTGACTGGCGCTAGTTGTTCCTTCATACGCTGCCTGACATGCTGGCTCGGCTGTTGACGTCGATTAGACTGAACACGCAGCCATCAGCACGGAGACAGAAAACGTCACTCAAAACACAGAATGGGAATTTATTTCAGGTCCCCCACGAGGATAGAAGAACAACACGTGTGTGTGTGTGTGTGTGTGTGTGTGTGTATGTGTGTGTATGTGTGTGTGGTGTGTGTGTGTGTGTGTGTGTGTGTGTGTGTGTGTGTGTGTGTGTGTGTGTGTGTGTGTGCGGTGTGTGCGGTGTGTGTGTGTGTGCGGTGTGTGTGTGTGCGGTGTGTGCGGTGTGTGTGTGTGTGCGGTGTGTGTGTGTGCGCGGTGTGTGTGTGTGTGTGTGTGTGTGTGCGTGTGTGCGGTGTGTGTGTGTGTGTGTGTGTGTGTGTGGTGTGTGCGGTGTGTGTGTGTGTGTGTGTGTGTGTTGCTGCCTGTACTGTCAGTTCTCAGCCAGCTCTAAACAGACTGTCATGTCCGCTTTACTTTGCGGGGAGAAAGGAGACTGTGGAGTGGAAACGGTTTTCTTTTTTTAAACATTGACACATCAATTTATCAAAAGTTGGATTGGTCATGATATGACATCATGTTACAGCATCAGTACACCTGAAGCAGCATCAGTAAACCTGAAGCAGCATCAGTAAACCTGAAGCAGCATCAGTAAACCTGAAGCAGCATCAGTAAACCTGAAGCAGCAGCAGTAAACTTGAAGCAGCATCAGTACACCTGAAGCAGCATCAGTACACCTGAAGCAGCATCAGTACACCTGAAGCAGCATCAGTACACCTGAAGCAGCATCAGTACACCTGAAGCAGCATCAGTACACCTGAAGCAGCATCAGTACACCTGAAGCAGCATCAGTACACCTGAAGAAGCATCAGTACACCTGAAGCAGCATCAGTAAACCTGAAGCAGCATCAGTACACCTGAAGCAGCATCAGTACACCTGAAGCAGCATCAGAACACCTGAAGCAGCATCAGTACACCTGAAGCAGCATCAGTAAACCTGAAGCAGCATCAGTACACCTGAAGCAGCATCAGCACACCTGAAGCAGCATCAGTACACCTGAAGCAGCATCAGTACACCTGAAGCAGCATCAGTAAACCTGAAGCAGCATCAGTAAACTTGAAGCAGCATCAGTAAACTTGAAGCAGCATCAGTAAACTTGAAGCAGCATCAGTACACCTGAAGCAGCATCAGTACACCTGAAGCAGTATCAGTAAACCTGAAGCAGCATCAGTACACCTGAAGCAGCATCAGTACACCTGAAGCAGCATCAGTAAACCTGAAGCAGCATCAGTACACCTGAAGCAGCATCAGTAAACCTGAAGCAGCATCAGTAAACCTGAAGCAGCATCAGTAAACCTGAAGCAGCATCAGTAAACCTGAAGCAGCATCCCCTGCATGCCCGTGTGTAATCTTAGTTTCCAACCAGGAGCACACGGGATAACAGAGTAAAGCACACTGCTACAGGTCCAACTGGATACAGCAGAATCAGCATACATTCTAATCATATGATTAGAAAACTACCAGCTCCAGCAGTGACTGAGAAACATGAATTGAAGAGAGATGTTAGAAAACACTGTATGGAGGAAAAGCTACTCTTCTTCAATGAGTTGGTTCTCTTCTCCCTCTCTATCCTCCTCTCCTCTCCTCCAGGCCGGTTCCTCTTCTCTCTATCCTCCTCTCCTCTACCCTCATCCAGGCCGGTTCCTCTTCTCTCTATCCTCCTCTCCTCTACCCTCATCCAGGCCGGTTCCTCTTCTCTCTATCCTCTCCTCTACCCTCATCCAGGCCGGTTCCTCTTCTCTCTATCCTCCTCTCCTCTACCCTCATCCAGGCCGGTTCCTCTTCTCTTCCCTGCTCAAAGTGCAGCCATCTTCCCTGCTCAAAGTGCAGCCATCTTCCCTGCTCAAAGTGCAGCCATCTTCCCTGCTCAAAGTGTATGGAAGGGTTCATCTGAAGCATTGGAACTAGGGGAGGATTAGGGGAGGACTAGGGGAGGACTAGAGGGGGATTAGGGGAGGACTAGGGGAGGATTAGGGGAGGATTAGGGGAGGACTAGATGGGGATTAGGGGAGGACTAGGGGAGGATTAGGGGAGGACTAGGGGAGGATTAGGGGAGGACTAGGGGAGGACTAGAGGGGGATTAGGGGAGGACTAGGGGAGGATTAGGGGAGGACTAGGGGAGGACTAGGGGAGGATTAGGGGAGGACTAGGGGAGGATTAGGGGAGGACTAGGGGAGGACTAGAGGGGGATTAGGGGAGGACTAGGGGAGGACTAGAGGGGGATTAGGGGAGAACTAGGGGAGGATTAGGGGAGGACTAGGGGAGGACTAGAGGGGGATTAGGGGAGAACTAGGGGAGGATTAGGGGAGGACTAGGGGAGGATTAGGGGAGGACTAGGGGAGGATTAGGGGAGAACTAGGGGAGGATTAGGGGAGAACTAGGGGAGGATTAGGGGAGGACTATGGGAGGATTAGGGGAGGACTAGGGGAGGATTAGTGGAGAACTAGGGGAGGTTTAGGGGAGGACTAGGGGAGGATTAGGGGAGGACTAGGGGAGGATTAGGGGAGGACTAGGGGAGGATTAGGGGAGAACTAGGGGAGGATAGGGGAGGACTAGGGGAGGATTAGGGTAGGACTAGGGGAGGATTAGGGGAGGATTAGGGGAGGACTAGGGGATGATTAGGGTAGGACTAGGGGAGGATTAGGGGAGGATTAGGGGAGAACTAGGGGAGGATTAGTGGAGAACTAGGGGAGGATTAGGGGAGGACTAGGGGAGGATTAGGGGAGGATTAGGGGAGAACTAGGGGAGGATAGGGGAGGACTAGGGGAGGATTAGGGGAGGACTAGGGGAGGATTATGGGAGGATTAGGGGAGGACTAGTTGAGGACTAGGGGAGGATTAGGGATGATTAAGGGAGGACTAGGGGAGGACTAGGGAAGGATTAGGGGAGGACTAGGGGAGGATTAGTTGATGATTAAGGGAGAACTAGGAGAATCAGGGGATGTGATGCTCGAAAAACTACCAAGACTCCCAAATGGCACCTTATTCCCTACAAGCCTAGTGCACTACTTTTGACCAGAGCCTTATGGGTCATGGTCGGTCAACAGAAGTGCACTATATGTGAAGTAGGGCGCCATTTGGGAAACAGACACATACTAAAACCACTTCAAAGTTGAAATGTTTTACAATAACTGTGTGGTATGTTGTTATAACGTCTGCTCCGTTCAGAACACCAGAATGACGCGGCTCCAGAACACTAGCATCAGTACTTCCTCTCTGTTACGGTGTCATTACATAGTTTAAGGCTACTTACAACATGACATGATAGACACACAGCCCATGATGAATTCTGACAGGGAAAACCTGAAGGAGGAAGTCTGTTGCTAGGCAGATGGGTTTCAGACTTCAGTAGCCTTAGCATTGTTCCCTGACAACAGTCCAGCTACTTAGAGAATACCCTGCCTGATAGAGGAATGTGTTTATCATCCCCTCCCAACACACAGGGGGACAATGGAGGCGCCCCGAGCTGCCCCCTGCTTTCTGCCCCCTGCCCTCTGCCCTCTGCCCCCTGCTCTCTGCCCGCATATAAATAAGAGAAGTTTCCACTAATGAAACAAAATGAATCTCCATCCATCTTCTACACAACAAGGCCAGGCAGGAGAGGGCCCAGGGGGGAGGGGAGGAGAGGAGAGGAGAGGAGAGGAGACGAGACGAGACGAGAGGAGAGGAGAGGAGAGGAGAGGAGAGGAGAGGAGAGGAGAGGAGAGGAGAGGAGAGGCGAGGAGAGGAGAGGAGAGCCCATGGGCAGGGGAGAGGAGAGGAGAGGAGAGGAGAGGAGAGGAGAGGAGAGGAGAGGAGAGGAGAGGAGAGGAGAGGAGAGGAGAGCCCAGTGGCAGGGGAGAGGAGAGCCCATGGGCAGGGGAGAGGAGAGGAGAGGAGAGGAGAGGAGAGGAGAGGAGAGGAGAGGAGAGGAGAGCCCAGTGGCAGGGGGAGGAGAGGCCAGTGGGAGGGGGGGGGGGGGGAGCCCAGTGGGAGGAGGCAGGAGAGGGCAGGAGAGAGGAGTCACCGTGCGTGTTTGAGGAAAATGACTTTGAGAGGGACAAAAAAAAAGCCACCACCTGATGTGTCATTATTTTGCGGTTCACGATGCACGTCACAGGGGACAGTCTGAGAACACAGTCAGCTAGAGATGGAAACGTTACCAGATAACAAGTGTCTCGTTCCACCTAACAGACGTCACAAACACTCAAACAAAAGCATAAACACACACACACACAGCCAGAAGCTTTGCTCTGTCTTTAACACAACATTGTAGCTATCAGCTGGGCTGGTAGAGAAGTGTGCTAATATTGCATTAGATTAGTCTTTAAACCAGACCAGGCTACAAGGCTGTACCAGGAACACATTATACTGGAGACAGTGATACAGTGGACAGAGTGTACCAGGAACACATTATACTGGAGACAGTGGACAGAGTGTACCAGGAACACATTATACTGGAGACAGTGATACAGTGGACAGAGTGTACCAGGAACACATTACACTGTAAGTATCCTCCATCATGGGTCTAGGCTGGGAGATATGACTGGGGATCAATTAGGTAATCAGATCCATCTATCCATCTATCGATGGGCCAGTGTGTGTGTGGGCCAGTGTGTGTGTGTGTCTGTTAGCCAGGACCTCCCCTAACCAGGTGTTCTACTCTGTTAGCCAGCACCTCCCCTAACCAGGTGTTCTACTCTGTTAGCCAGCACCTCCCCTAAACAGGTGTTCTACTCTGTTAGCCAGCACCTCCCCTAACCAGGTGTTCTACTCTGTTAGCCAGCACCTCCCCTAACCAGGTGTTCTACTCTGTTAGCCAGCACCTCCCCTAACCAGGTGTTCTACTCTGTTAGCCAGCACCTCCCCTAACCAGGTGTTCTACTCTGTTAGCCAGCACCTCCCCTAACCAGGTGTTCTACTCTGTTAGCCAGCACCTCCCCTAACCAGGTGTTCTACTCTGTTAGCCAGCACCTCCCCTAACCACTTTGTTATGAAAAGCCTAAATACGTTCAGGAGTAAATAAAAGTCACTTAATAAGTTGCATGGACTGCGATAACAGTGTTTAACATGACTTTTGAATTACTACCTGTTCTCTGTACCCCACACATACAATTATCTGTAACGTCAAACACAGATTCAACCACAAAGACCAGGGAGGTTTTCCAATGCCTCACAAAGAAAGGTACCTATTGGTAGATGGGTAAACATTTTTAAAAGCAGACATTGAATGTCCCTTTGAGCATGAAAAAAGTTACTAATTACACTTTGGATGATGTATCAATGCACCCAGTCACTACAAAGACACAGGCGTCCTTCCTAACTCGGTTGCCTGAGAGGAAGGAAACTGCTCAGGGATTTCACCATGAGGCCTAAGGGTGACTTTAAAACAGTTACAGAGTTTAATGGCTGTGATCGGAGAAAACTGAGGATGGATAAACAACATTGTAGTTACTCCACAATACTAACATAATTGACAAAGTGAAAAGAAGGAAGTCTAAAAATATAAACGTATATTTCAAAACATGCACCCTGTTAGCAACAAGGCACTAAAGTATTCCGCGCAAAAAAATGTGGCAAAGCAATTCACATTTTTATCTTGAATACAAAGTGTTATGTTTGGGGCAAATCCAATACAACACATCTCTGAGGACCACTCTCCATATTTTCAAGCATTATGGTAGCTGCATCATGTTAGGGGTATGCTTATAATCATTAAGGACACGGGAGTTTTTCCAGGATAAAAAATAAACAGAATGGAGTTATGCACAGGAAAAATCCTAGAAGAAAACCTGGTTCAGTCTGATTTCCACCAGACTCTGGGACATGAATCCACCTTTCAGCACGACAATAACCTAAAACACAAGGCTAAATCTACAATGGAATTGCTTACGAAGAAGACAGACATGTTCCTGAGTGGCAGAGTTACAGTTTTGACTTAAATCTACTTGCAAATCTATGGCAACAACCTGAAAATGGTTTAGCAATGATCAACAGCCTATTTGTCAAAGGTGGAAGAATTTTGAAAATAATAATGGGCAAATGTTGCACAATCCATGTGTGGAAATCTCTTAGAGGCTCTCAGCTGTAATCGCTGCCAAAGGTGATTCTATAAAGTAGACTCAGGAGTGCGAATACTTACGTAAATTAGATATTTCTGTATTTAATTGTTAATACATTTGCAAAAATGTCTAAAAACATGTTTTCACTTGGTCATTATCGGGTATTGCGTGTAGATAGGTGTCATTTAAAAAAAAAATGTATCTATTTTGAATTCAGGCTGTAACACAACAAAATGTGGAATAAATCAATGGGTATGAATGCTTTCTGAAGGCACTG
>NC_048572.1:84563414-84578414 GCF_013265735.2 Oncorhynchus mykiss | reverse complement strand
CTCTAATAATGACTAGAGTGTATCAGGACACTGAGCTCTAATAATGACTAGAGTGTATCAGGACACTGAGCTCTAATAATGACTAGAGTGTATCAGGACACTGAGCTCTAATAATGACTAGAGTGTATCGGGACACTGAGCTCTAATAATGACTAGAGTGTATCAGGACACTGAGCTCTAATAATGACTAGAGTGTATCAGGACACTGAGCTGTCATAATGACTAGAGTGTATCAGGACACTGAGCTCTAATAATGACTAGAGTGTATCAGGACACTGAGCTGTCATAATGACTAGAGTGTATCAGGACACTGAGCTGTCATAATGACTAGAGTGTATCAGGACACTGAGCTGTCATAATGACTAGAGTGTATCAGGACACTGAGCTGTCATAATGACTAGAGTGTATCGGGACACTGAGCTGTCATAATGACTAGAGTGTATCAGGACACTGAGCTGTCATAATGACTAGAGTGTATCAGGACACTGAGCTGTCATAATGACTAGAGTGTATCAGGACACTGAGCTGTCATAATGACTAGAGTGTATCAGGACACTGAGCTGTCATAATGACTAGAGTGTATCAGGACACTGAGCTGTCATAATGACTAGAGTGTATCAGGACACTGAGCTGTCATAATGACTAGAGTGTATCAGGACACTGAGCTGTCATAATGACTAGAGTGTATCAGGACACTGAGCTGTCATAATGACTAGAGTGTATCAGGACACTGAGCTGTCATAATGACTAGAGTGTATCAGGACACTGAGCTGTCATAATGACTAGAGTGTATCAGGACACTGAGCTGTCATAATGACTAGAGTGTATCAGGACACTGAGCTGTCATAATGACTAGAGTGTATCAGGACACTGAGCTGTCATAATGACTAGAGTGTATCAGGACACTGAGCTGTCATAATGACTAGAGTGTATCAGGACACTGAGCTGTCATAATGACTAGAGTGTATCAGGACACTGAGCTGTCATAATGACTAGAGTGTATCAGGACACTGAGCTGTCATAATGACTAGAGTGTATCAGGACACTGAGCTCTAATAATGACTAGAGTGTATCAGGACGCTGAGCTCTAATAATGACTAGAGTGTATCAGGACACTGAGCTCTAATAATGACTAGAGTGTATCAGGACACTGAGCTGTCATAATGACTAGAGTGTATCAGGACACTGAGCTGTCATAATGACTAGAGTGTATCGGGACACTGAGCTCTAATAATGACTAGAGTGTATCAGGACGCTGAGCTCTAATAATGACTAGAGTGTATCAGGACACTGAGCTCTAATAATGACTAGAGTGTATCAGGACACTGAGCTCTAATAATGACTAGAGTGTATCAGGACGCTGAGCTCTAATAATGACTAGAGTGTATCAGGACACTGAGCTCTAATAATGACTAGAGTGTATCGGGACGCTGAGCTCTAATAATGACTAGAGTGTATCAGGACACTGAGCTCTAATAATGACTAGAGTGTATCAGGACACTGAGCTCTAATAATGACTAGAGTGTATCAGGACACTGAGCTCTAATAATGACTAGAGTGTATCAGGACACTGAGCTCTAATAATGACTAGAGTGTATCGGGACACTGAGCTGTCATAACACTGCTGATCCCTCAACACCAGCTCTGCCCGTCATCTCTACGTCTCACTTGTCCTATATCCTCACCTATCCTCTCCCCTCCTCACCTGTCCTCTCCCCTCCTCACCTGTCCTCTCCCCTCCTCACCTCTCCTCACCTGTCCTCTCCCCTCCTCACCTCTCCTCACCTGTCTCTTGGTTGACAGTAGCTCGTGTGACGAAGTGTCACGTCAGACGATGCAGGCCTCTGATTGACATCTCACGTAACATCCAGGGCTCTAGTTCGGAGCGACTGTCAGATAATGTCCAGAGATAAATCATCATGAGTGGGATTACACGACTAAGACCAGACATTCCTTCCTTGGGTAATAAACACATTTTTCAAAAAGCATATCAAATACTTATTGCAGTCTTAATACAATTTCTTAATGCAATTTCAGTCACTGGAGTGACATACATTAGGTGGAGAAGAGCAGCAAGACAACTAATTCAAGTGTCCTCATAACGATAGCAAAAAAGTTAAGTTTGGTACCGAGTGTGTATCCAGCGTTCACATGCCGATCGTAATGTAGAGACGATGGGTGCCTGCCCGTTGGCCGTCCCAGACATTGATCTGTGATGGTAAGCACTGTCTGTTACGTCTCGGCCGGGAACAGGACTTACGTAGACGAGAGCGATCCATTATAGTGCTAAACGTCCATTACACACACACACACACACACGCACACAGTCACACACACGCGCAGTCACACACACACACACACACACACACACACACACACACACACACACACACACAGTCACACACACCCACACACACACACACACGCAGTCACACACACACACACAGTCACTCACACACACACGCAGTCACACACACACACACAGTCACACACACGCGCAGTCACACACACGCAATCACACACACACATGCAGTCACACACACACGCAGTCACACACACACGCAGTCACACACACACACACACACACACAGTCACACACACACACACACAGTCACACACACACACACACACACACAGTCACACACACACACACGCAGTCACACACACACACACACACACACACACACACACCCACACACACACACACACACACACACACAGTCACACACACACACACACAGTCACACACACACACACACACACACACACAGTCACACACACACACACGCAGTCACACACACACGCAGTCACACACACACGCAGTCACACACACACACACACACACACCCACACACACACACACACACGCAGTCACACACACACACTAAACGTCAACTAAACCATCCGTCGTCCCTCCAAATCACCCACTAATGGGAAATCTTGTTTCAACAGAGAAATCCATACCTTTCTGTTGTTAACTACGTTTGAGGGTTCCACCGGGGACTGTAGAGTAAGTGATTTATGAAAAGGATTGGAACAGACAGAGAGGAAAAGATGAGCTGTTAGGATGTAAGAATAAAAGCTCTGAACAGATTCTCTACCAAGTCTTTGAGTCTCAGGCGGGCCCCTGTGAAAATAAAATGTTGAGGAGCAACAGACTGACGGCTTATTGGCTGTTAGGAAACCAAGGCTACAGGATCAGAAGTGAAACAGTTACCAAGTGTGTTCGAGTGTCGGTACGCCTCGCTCAGCTTAAAATCACCAGACAACGCCCTAAAGCAGAGGGGGAGTGACTGAGTGTTTGTTTCAACAAATAAACCAATCAAATACCAGAAGAAACCAACAGAGCCGCTAACTTAAATGGTGGTTCGAGTGTAGAGACGGCAGGTAGCCTAGTGGTTAGAGTGTAGAGGCGGCAGGTAGCCTAGTGGTTAGAGTGTAGAGGCGGCAGGTAGCCTAGTGGTTAGAGTGTAGAGGCGGCAGGGTAGTCTAGTGGTTAGAGTGTAGAGGAGGCAGGTAGCCTAGTGGTTAGAGTGTAGAGGCGGCAGGTAGCCTAGTGGTTAGAGTGTAGAGGCGGCAGGTAGTCTAGTGGTTAGAGTGTAGAGGTGGCAGGTAGCCTAGTGGTTAGAGTGTAGAGGAGGCAGGTAGCCTAGTGGTTAGAGTGTAGAGGAGGCAGGTAGCCTAGTGGTTAGAGTGTAGAGGAGGCAGGTAGCCTAGTGGTTAGAGTGTAGAGGCGGCAGGTAGCCTAGTGGTTAGAGTGTAGAGGTGGCAGGTAGCCTAGTGGTTAGAGTGTAGAGGTGGCAGGTAGCCTAGTGGTTAGAGTGTAGAGGCGGCAGGTAGCCTAGTGGTTAGAGTGTAGGGGTGGCAGGTAGCCTAGTGATTAGAGTGTAGAGGTGGCAGGTAGCCTAGTGGTTAGAGTGTTGGACTAGTAACCGAAAGGTTACAAGATTGAATTCCCGAGCTGACAAGGTAAAAATCTGTTGTTCTGCCCCTGAACAAGGCAGTTAACCCCACTGTTAACTAGGCCGTCATTGAAAATAAGAATTTGTTCTTAACTGACTTGCCTAGTTAAATAAAGGGCGATATGGCCTAATAATCATCTCTCGATCTTTTCAAACTTATAGCTGATTTACGATATATATATCTAAAAAATAAAAAAATAAGTTTTTATATTTTCTCTAAATAAGCTTTGTTGTACAATTAAAAAGGTCAAACACACTGCATTTTAGACAGTCAGCATTAACCTAATGAATTCAGGGATTGTGACGTTCTAACCTAGACTTTAGACTTAGACGAATGCACATTGTCCACAAACATCAGACCTCACTAATAATTCCACCTGGGTTTTTGGTAATAATCACTGATCTGGCTTTCAAGTCTCTCCATGAAAATGCCTCTTTACGTTACGAATTTAACTAGAAACGCACATTCACTAATAAAGACTAACTTATTGTAGGTTTTCTAGAACATGAACACAGGCCTCATTATAACAATCTCTCAAGAACAAGCCCACGTCCAAGTGAGTAGCCAGCTCATCCTTATATTTAAACCTTAGCCAACTTGGATCTATATGCTAGCTAACAAAGTATAACAGTTGAATGGTTATGAACAAACCCTTCTGTCTGTCGTCAACTGTTTGAACCGCATGCTAAGCCTGTCCACTTTGTTCAGATGTTCAAATCAAAACGGCCTATCTTATTTCTCAGAAAGAGAAACAATTCCTGTGATTTATACTTATTGCACATTTATAAAAACCCAGCCATTGACAGCTAGTGTAACAGTCTTTGGCTAAAATGCTGCCAGCGGTATGTGGTACGTTCATTGTTACTCCCGTTTTAGTAGTGTCTGCTCTGCGTACAAATCTGAGGAGTTGAGACATGAAAAGGATATCTCTAGAAAGGTTAACTACTCCTCTATTACAGTCAAATAATGTCTCAGTGTGTTTTGGTGTCCATATAAGCTATTCTGTTGGATCAAACCTTAAATGCAACAAAAAAAAATCTCATTAATTTGAATACATGTTAATATTCCAAATAAGTTTCCAAATGAGTTAGTTATTCAATGTTATTCAAAGTTATTCAAAGTTTGGTTTTTATGAGAGTTTAATGTCAGCTTGTTCTCATGTTGTCTTAGGAGTCGTGTCTCCAACGCTCCTTCTGCTCTGTGTGCACCTTCCTATTTACACACACACCAAGCCCATCCCCCTGCCATTCACATCAACAAAAGATGACCGATCACTTCCTCTTCTCTGACAAGCCCTAGGGCCCATAGTGCTCTGGTCAAAAGTAGTGCACTATGTCAGGAATAAGGTGGGATTTGGGACAGTCAAAAGTTATTTCCCCTGATTCTACCAAGTTATTTCCCCTGAGTCGGCCAAGTTATTTCCCCTGAGTCGGCCAAGATATTTCCCCGAGCCGATAAAGTCATTTCCCCTGAGTCGGCCAAGTTATTTCCCCTGAGTCTACCAAGTTATTTCCCCTGAGTCTACCAAGTTATTTCCCCTGAGTCTACCAAGTTATTTCCCCTGAGACTACCAAGTTATTTCCCCTGAGTCGGCCAAGTTATTTCCCCTGAGCCGATGAAGTTATTTCCCCTGAGGCGACCAAGTTATTTCCCCTGAGTCGACCAAGTTATTTCCCCGAGCCACTGAAGTTATTTCCCCTGAATCTACCAAGTTATTTCCCCTGAATCTACCAAGTTATTTCCCCTGAGTCTGCCAAGTTATTTCCCCTGAGTCTACCAAGTTATTTCCCCTGAGTCGGCCAAGTTATTTCCCCTGAGTCTACCAAGTTATTTCCCCTGAGTCGTAAATGTCACACCCTGACCATGTTTTGCTTTGTATGTTTCTGATATGGTTCTCAATCAGAGGCAGGTGTTCGTCATTGTCTCTGATTGGGAACCATAGTCTACCAAGTTATTTCCCCTGAGTCTACCAAGTTATTTCCCCTGAGTCTACCAAGTTATTTCCCCTGAGACTACCAAGTTATTTCCCCTGAGTCGGCCAAGTTATTTCCCCTGAGCCGATGAAGTTATTTCCCCTGAGGCGACCAAGTTATTTCCCCTGAGTCGACCAAGTTATTTCCCCGAGCCACTGAAGTTATTTCCCCTGAATCTACCAAGTTATTTCCCCTGAATCTACCAAGTTATTTCCCCTGAGTCTGCCAAGTTATTTCCCCTGAGTCTACCAAGTTATTTCCCCTGAGTCGGCCAAGTTATTTCCCCTGAGTCTACCAAGTTATTTCCCCTGAGTCGTAAATGTCACACCCTGACCATGTTTTGCTTTGTATGTTCCTGATATGGTTCTCAATCAGAGGCAGGTGTTCGTCATTGTCTCTGATTGGGAACCATATTTAGGTAGCCTGTTTGGTGTTGGGTTTTGTGGGTGATTGTCCTTAGTGTCCTTGTTCTGTGTATATGTGCACCAGTAATAGGCTGTTTCGGTTTTCGTTACGTTTATTGTTTTGTAGTGTTGTATTTAGATTCGTGTTGCTTCTGTTTAAATAAACATGGATCGCAATCTACACGCCGCATTTTGGTCCGACTCTCCTTCACATACAGAAAACCGTGACAGTAAACATGAAATGCATTAGAGGTGAGGAGAGCGATACCAAGACGTCAGGCTCAGATGACAAGAGGAGAAACCGGTCAGCAGGTAGCTGGTAGTGTTGGACCAAATCAAATCGGATTTGTCACATGTGCCGAATACAACAGTGAAATGCTTACAGTAAACCGAAAGGTCGCCGGTTCGAATCCCAGAGCAGACTGATGTGCCCTGAACCCTGACTGTTCCTGTATGTCGCTCACACAACACATTGTCATTCTCACATCTCTGTGTTTCCGTTTCCCTGCCCAGGGGTTCCAACAGGCGAGGCCACAGGTTTGTGGTTTGGTAAATGATTAACTAATAGAAGTGAGGCTCTTGGCCTGCATTTACAGTGTCTCAGATTAGGAATCACATGTGGCGATATAAAAGGAGAAAACTGATCCTAGATTCTACTCCGTAACTTTTTGTGAACACAGACCCTGATTTGGTCAGGCCAGGAGGACAGAGGAGGCGTTCAGTTCTCTCCGACTGGGAGGGAGAACACCCCATGGGGAAATGTGGTCTTTTCATGCCAAACAAAGCAAGACAGACATGTTGTCTTTACACAGTGTGCCCTGAGAGCTTAAGACAGCTCTGGTGGAACAGGGCTAGCTGCTAAAAGGATATTTGGTATTTTTCTCCCTCTCTCTCTCTTTCTCTCTCCCGTTTTCTCTCTCTCTCTTTCATTCCGTCCGTGACACACTGCCTAGTGTTGAGCAACAGGCTTATGTTGAGCAACACCTGCTGCCATTACTCTGCTAAGCTAATGCTATAAACACGCTATTGAGAAATTGTTTTATAACATAGGCCTAAGTGTAAAAAAAATATATGAATGTATCATATCAAATAGGCCTAATTGTTGGAGGGGGGGTGGGGGATTACTCAGGAAACCCCTCCCGAAGGCATTACATCTCAGTGCTCGAGGCGTCACTACAGACCCTGGTTCGATTCCAGGCTGTATCACAACCGGCCGTGATTGGGAGCCCCATAGGTTGGCCCCAGCGTCTTCCGGGTTCGGCCAGCGGTAGGCCGTCATTGTAAATGAGAACTTGTTCTCAACCGACTTGCCTTAGTTAAATAGAAAGGTTCAAATAAAACAAATAAAAGCTAAAAACACTTTGCTAAAAACACTTTGCTAAAAACACTTTGCTAAAAACACTTTGCTAAAAACACTTTGCTAAAAACACTTTGCTAAAAACTATGTAAAGAGAAAGAAACGCACCAACATCTCTGCGAAGCTATTTCATTACTCTGCTAAAGATCCTACAGAGAACGAGCTAAAAAAAAGAAGCCCAACAGAATATAGACCAAAGATGTTTGAATAAAAAGAAGCCCAACAGAATATAGACCAAAGATGTTTGAATAAAAAGAAGCCCAACAGAATATAGACCAAAGATGTTTGAATAAAAAGAAGCCCAACAGAATATAGACCAAAGATGTTTGAATAAAAAGAAGCCCAACAGAATATAGACCAAAGATGTTTGAATAAAAAGAAGCCCAACAGAATATAGACCAAAGATGTTTGAATAAAAAGGAAAGAAGAAGACTGATTTCCATTGAACACTCCTAAAACTAACACACACTATTTAACCAGCCTGGCCTTTGGACAACGCTAACCTTTCCCGGGAAATCATGTGGGTTAAGCCTACATTTTAAATGAAACGCAGCCTAAACCATGAACCGTTTTAAAGCTTTCAAAAAGCCTTGAATTGGCACTGTTTTTCAAACTCCAGGAAACAGCCGTCCTATCCCCTACTTGGGGATCTCCCTATGCCAACCTCAGCTGCTCAGAACCTTCGTAGCTCAGAACCACAGCTACTCAGAACCTCAGTAGCTCAGAACCACAGCTACTCAGAACCTCAGAACCACAGCTACTCAGAACCTCAGTAGCTCAGAACCACAGCTACTCAGAACCTCAGTAGCTCAGAACCACAGCTGCTCAGAACCTCAGCAGCTCAGAACCTCAGCAGCTCAGAACCTCAGCAGCTCAGAACCACAGCTACTCAGAACCACAGCTGCTCAGAACCTCAGCAGCTCAGAACCTCAGCAGCTCAGAACCTCAGCAGCTCAGAACCACAGCTACTCAGAACCACAGCTACTCAGAACCACAGCTGCTCAGAACCACAGCTACTCAGAACCACAGCTACTCAGAAACACAGCCACTCAGAACCTCATTTGCCCATAACCACAGTAGTCCAGAACCTCAGCTACTCAGAACCTCAGCAGCTCAGAACCACAGCTACTCAGAACCACAGCTACTCAGAACCACAGCTACTCAGAACCACAGCCACTCAGAACCTCATTTGCCCATAACCACAGTAGTCCAGAACCTCAGCTACTCAGAACCTCAGTAGCTCAGATCCTCAGCAGCTCAGAACCACAGCTACTCAGAACCACAGCTACTCAGAACCACAGCTACTCAGAAACACAGCCACTCAGAACCTCATTTGCCCATAACCACAGTAGTCCAGAACCTCAGCTACTCAGAACCTCAGCAGCTCAGAACCACAGCTACTCAGAACCACAGCTACTCAGAACCACAGCTTCTCAGAACCACAGCTACTCAGAACCACAGCTACTCAGAAACACAGCCACTCAGAACCTCATTAGCCCATAACCACAGTAGTCCAGAACCTCAGCTACTCAGAACCTCAGCAGCTCAGAACCACAGCTACTCAGAACCACAGCTACTCAGAACCACAGCTACTCAGAACCACAGCTACTCAGAACCACAGCTACTCAGAAACACAGCAGCTCAGAACCTCAGCTACTCAGAACCTCAGCAGCTCAGAACCACAGCTACTCAGAACCACAGCTACTCAGAAACACATTAGCTCTTTTTTAACTGAAATTCTTGTTGCTGAAACCTTAGCCTGTAGTTTGCCAGGGGAGATAAAGTCTACGTCCCAAAAAGGCGCCCTATTCCCAACATAGTGCACTTCTTTTGACTAGTGCCCCATGCGCCGTAGAACACTGTGCCATTAGGGACGCAACGAAGGACAACTGGAAAAGCAGGTTATTGGGCCTGAAAGTAGCGCCGCTGTAGACTCCGCGGGTGCCTCACCTTAACAGCGGTAGCTAGGGGACACACCACGAACACGCTATTCAAAGTCCTGTTTAAAAAAAACAAAACCAGGGGAGGGCTTGCAGCAGACAGGGTCATTTACCAGAGAGGCGACCAATAGAGCTGAGCCAAGAGAAGGCTAAACTATTGTTTTGGCTTAACAAGCAAGAGTGAACAAGGACAAAAGGAAAAGACCACAAAAGAAGAGAGAGAGAAAATATCTCGGTAGTGAAGGAGAGGATCACATCACCCTCGTTCTTTTAGGAGACAAGTTAACAAGGATCTTTTTTGCAGGGGGTTTTCTGTTTTTGTTTCTATTGGTTTTTTTCTCGAATTGACACCTGTGCTGATGGGGGGGGGGGGGGGGAACTGAATTAGCCTACTAATTTGCATGTCCAAAGTCTCAGTTACCATTACCATGTTTTACAACAGGAACATTTAAAATGTCACTTACCTAGATCTAGAAAATATATATATTTTGTATTCCCATGAGAAACCTTCTTTTGTTGGTAGTTAGTTCCAAGAATGTTCTACCACAATATCCAAATCCTTCCAGAAATCCTTAAAGAATATCCTCCAGAATCCAGGGAAGGTTAATTAAGAGAATCTTTATAGAACTCCAAGTCGCTCTTCTCCCTGCTTAGATAATCCACAACTAACTGTTCACACCGTTGAAGAAAATTCTCTCTCTCTCTCCCTCCTTCTCTCTCTTTCTCTCACTCACTCACTCACTCACTCTCTCTCTCTCTCTCTCTCTCTCTCAGTAGTTTGCAGAGAGACCCTTCAGCACCAAAGGTTGATCACTCACTGAGTTGTGTTCACACACAGCCGGGGAGGAGCCAAGCTCCAACCTGTGATGTCATAGGGTGTCGGATTTCACTGGGAAGGGTGGGGTGGGGGGGGGTGGCTTCCTGAACTCTGAACAACAAGAGAGACGGTTGGAGGTTACCTGTGCACAACAAAAAAGGTTTGGGGTATGTGTGCTTTTACAGATATGGAGAGGATTTCCGTGCAAGTCTGTGAGTGTGAAATAAATACAAGATTTTCAAGGTCTGAGTGGGAGATTTTATAATGAAAACAGTAAACGCTCAACTAAAACAACATATCCACACAGATAGATCCACACAGATAGATCCACTTCACATATCCACACAGATATATCCACACAGATAGATCCACTTCACATATCCACACAGATAGATCCACTTCACATATCCACACAGATAGATCCACTTCACATATCCACACAGATAGATCCACTTCACATATCCACACAGATAAATCCACTTCACATATCCACACAGATAAATCCACTTCACATATCCACACAGATATATCCACACAGATAGATCCACTTCACATATCCACACAGATAGATCCACTTCACATATCCACACTGATAAATCCACTTCACATATCCACACAGATATATCCACACATATAGATCCACTTCACATATCCACACAGATAAATCCACTTCACATATCCACAGATAGATCCACTTCACATATCCACACAGATAGATCCACTTCACATATCCACACAGATAAATCCACTTCACATATCCACATAGATATATCCACACAGATAGATCCACTTCACATATCCACACAGATAAATCCACTTCACATATCCACACAGATAGATCCACTTCACATATCCACACAGAAAGATCCACTTCACATATCCACACAGATAAATCCATTGACAGACAGACAGAGAAGTAAACAGGGGTCACAATACAACACAAGCTGTCTTGAACAGATTAGCAAACCAGTACTCTCAAGAGATTGGTTACAATTTGATTTAACCATCACAACGTGTTCCTAGCGACGCTAACGCTAGCTAATTGCTCCAAATGTCATTTAGAGGCATGTCACTCAGCCTGCCGACAAAGTCATCAGCGATTGGATCGTCTCTAACCAATCAAGAGTATCAGAGCCAATGACAATTTTTAAAAAACTGCCCACTTTACCCACGTGTGCTCAACCCATCGGTTTCTGGACCAATCAGACAGCCTCGAATGTGTTGGCATTGGGTGAAGGGTCGGGGGGGGGGGGGGGGGTTCTCCGATCCAGACTCAATGTGGAGAAGAAACTATGGTGCGTGGGCGTGGCGTAGCGTTTTGCCGGAGTGAGGAGTCTGGGTAGCCAGGTAATGGCTTCTCTCTGACTGAAACCAGAGAGGAATCCAAAAAGCACCAAGACAGTTAAAAAGAAACAAGATGCTAATTCTAATTCTTCAAGCAGCAGAGCAACTATTAGCGGAATGTTAGATGCAAAAAATAAAACCTACCTCTCTCCCTCCGCTCAGATTTCCGCTAGCCAAGGAAGCTAATCATTCAGAGCAGATGTTCCGGAATGTTTTGTGGGATTTATGACCCCTCCCCCCCACACACACACACCACACACCACACACCACACACACAAACACACACCACACACACACACACACACACACACACACCATTCTCTAGGATTTATAACAGGCCTGAGAGGGAGCCTCAGGTGCTGCTTTCTCTTCTCTCTCAGTGATTCCTCACAGAACCCAAACAAAAACAACAACAAACATAAACATGATTTTGGGGGATTTTCCAGAAAATGTAATCCATAAAATAGTCCTTTGGAGGAAGAATGGTTGACATATATTTGACATTTGTATTTAAAAGCGTAATTGACAAATAATAAATAAAAGTTGGGATATTTATGACGTGGGTGGGATTTCTCGCGGTCTGACAAAACACCACTCTAACTCTGTCACCTTTGACATCAGAACAGGAAGTGTGTCAAAACACCACTCTAACTCCGTCACCTTTGACATCAGAACAGGAAGTGCGTCAAACACCACTAACTCTGTCGCCTTTGAAATCAGAACAGGAAGTGTGTCAAACACCACTCTAACTCTGTCGCCTTTGAAATCAGAACAGGAAGTGTGTCAAACACCACTCTAACTCTGTCGCCTTTGAAATCAGAACAGGAAGTGCGTCAAACACCACTCTAACTCTGTTGCCTTTGAAATCAGAACAGGAAGTGTGTCATAACACCACTTTAACTCTGTCACCTTTGACATCAGAACAGGAAGTGTGTCAAAACACCACTCTAACTCTGTCACCTTTGACATCAGAACAGGAAGTGTGTCAAACACCACTCTAACTCTGTCACCTTTGACATCAGAACAGGAAGTGTGTCAAAACACCACTCTAACTCCGTCACCTTTGACATCAGAACAGGAAGTGTGTCAAAACACCACTCTAACTACGTCACCTTAGACATCAGAACAGGAAGTGTGTCAAAACACCACTCTTACTCCGTCACCTTTGACATCAGAACAGGAAGTGTGTCAAAACACCACTCTAACTACGTCACCTTAGACATCAGAACAGGAAGTGTGTCAAAACACCACTCTAACTCCGTCACCTTTGACATCAGAACAGGAAGTGTGTCAAAACACCACTCTAACTCTGTCACCTTTGACATCAGAACAGGAAGTGTGTCAAAACACCACTCTAACTCCGTCACCTTTGACATCAGAACAGGAAGTGTGTCAAAACACCACTCTAACTCCGTCACCTTTGACATCAGAACAGGAAGTGTGTCAAAACACCACTCTAACTCCGTCACCTTTGACATCAGAACAGGAAGTGTGTCAAAACACCACTCTAACTCCGTCACCTTTGACATCAGAACAGGAAGTGTGTCAAAACACCACTCTAACTCCGTCACCTTTGACATCAGAACAGGAAGTGTGTCAAAACACCACTCTAACTCCGTCACCTTTGACATCAGAACAGGAAGTGTGTCAAAACACCACTCTAACTCCGTCACCTTTGACATCAGAACAGGAAGTGTGTCAAAACACCACTCTAACTCCGTCACCTTTGACATCAGAACAGGAAGTGCGTCATCGATGGATACAGGGAATTGAGACGCATCCAATGCCAAAAACAAAACAGATATCTCTAGCTTAAAACTGACAGGGGCCTGACGTCTCTTTTTTTGTTGTTGTATTAATTGATTCATATTGAACAATATGAACATTGGAAATATATATATATTTTTTAAATGTAAATGTTCAAATGTTTCTATCAGTGGAGGCTGATGGGAGGAGCTATAGGAGAACGGGCTCATTGTAATGGCTGGAATGGAATTAACGGAACGGAGTCATGGTTCCTCCGAACCTTTTGGGGAGGAACTTTGTTCACTCAGCTCTAAAGAAGACATTGTGTGTGTGTGTGTGTGTGTGTGTGTGTGTGTGTGTGTGTGTGTGTGCCCTACCTTCATATTCACAATGTAATACCTTGCAATGAGAAGCACGAATAGCGAGACGGATCTGTACACTGAGTAAACTCCATGACCTGTGTCTTCAGGGTGATGTGGAGAGCCTGTCGTCTATTTAAACAATGACAACGACAACGACAAAGAACGCTCACACCAGATATATCAGGCTCTACAGGCCAGAGTTTTCTACAATAGACCCGGAATCTCCCTCAACCTGTCGTCAGTCAAGAGGAGAGACCGGCTGCTAACCAGACCTGGGACAGTATCCACAAAATAATTCCAGAGTAAAAGTGCTGATCTAGGATCAGGTCGTCCCTGTCCAAAATAATCAGATTCATTATAATCTAAATGGCAAAACTGATCTTTGATCAGCACTCCCACTATGTTAATGTGGACCCTGTGTAAACTCCTGGCAGGTAGTTTCCCTTTAGAAAAATACAGTTTTTTTTACATGTATTTTTATTTAACTAGTCAAGTCAGTTAAGAACAAATTCTAATTTACAATGACGGCCTACCGGGGAACAGCGGGGTTAACTGCCTTGTTCAGGGGGCAGAATGACAGAGTTTTATCTTGTTAGTTCAGAGATTCGAGCTAACAACCTTTCGGTTACTGACCCAACGCTCTAACCACTAGGCTACCTGCCGCGCCGTCCCGTCCCGTCCCGTCCCGTCCTATCGAAAGGTCAGTGTTGTCTAGGAAGGTCTGACCATCCTTTTCCCAAATAGACTTAAGCTCATTCCAGGTTTATGATGTTATACATTTATATACGTTGTCGTGACAATAACATTACATTTGGTAAATATGAAAGGCCAACTGTAGTCTGGACATCACCATGGTAAATATAATAAATACATTATTTAATTAGGAAATCAGCTATTTAGTTTTTTCAGGTTGACTTTACTGTGGAATTACCCACTAGGGAGTCGGTGAGGCTGAAGACCTTGCCTGCCTCAGATAAGAATTGTCCCTCTGTCAAGATCGGCGCAGTCTCAAGGTCATACATGTTGCGTTGACACGGCCTGATTAAGTACCGTCACTTACATGTACATTTAGAGTTTGGAGCAGTGTGTAGTCT
>NC_048572.1:84550914-84560914 GCF_013265735.2 Oncorhynchus mykiss | reverse complement strand
CACTCTCTCTGGTAACACATTGGACTGTATAGCACTCTCTCTGGTAACACATTGACTGTATAGCACTCTCTCTGGTAACACATTGACTGTATAGCACTCTCTCTGGTAACACATTGACTGTATAGCACTCTCTCTGGTAACACATTGGACTGTATAGCACTCTCTCTGGTAACACATTGACTGTATAGCACTCTCTCTGGTAACACATTGGACTGTATAGCACTCTCTCTGGTAACACATTGACTGTAGCACTCTCTCTGGTAACACATTGACTGTATAGCACTCTCTCTGGTAACACATTGACTGTATAGCACTCTCTCTGGTAACACATTGGACTGTATAGCGCTCTCTCTGGTAACACATTGGACTGTATAGCACTCTCTCTGGTAACACATTGACTGTATAGCACTCTCTCTGGTAACACATTGGACTGTATAGCACTCTCTCTGGTAACACATTGACTGTATAGCACTCTCTCTGGTAACACATTGACTGTAGCACTCTCTCTGGTAACACATTGACTGTATAGCACTCTCTCTGGTAACACATTGGATTGTATAGCACTCTCTCTGGTAACACATTGGACTGTATAGCACTCTCTCTGGTAACACATTGACTGTATAGCACTCTCTCTGGTAACACATTGACTGTAGAGCACTCTCTCTGGTAACACATTGGATTGTATAGCACTCTCTCTGGTAACACATTGACTGTATAGCACTCTCTCTGGTAACACATTGACTGTATAGCACTCTCTCTGGTAACACATTGACTGTATAGCACTCTCTCTGGTAACACATTGGACTGTATAGCACTCTCTCTGGTAACACATTGACTGTATAGCACTCTCTCTGGTAACACATTGACTGTATAGCACTCTCTCTGGTAACACATTGGACTGTATAGCACTCTCTCTGGTAACACATTGACTGTATAGCACTCTCTCTGGTAACACATTGACTGTATAGCACTCTCTCTGGTAACACATTGGACTGTATAGCACTCTCTCTGGTAACACATTGGACTGTATAGCACTCTCTCTGGTAACACATTGACTGTATAGCACTCTCTGGTAACACATTGACTGTATAGCACTCTCTCTGGTAACACATTGACTGTATAGCACTCTCTCTGGTAACACATTGGACTGTATAGCACTCTCTGGTAACACATTGACTGTATAGCACTCTCTCTGGTAACACATTGACTGTATAGCACTCTCTCTGGTAACACATTGGACTGTATAGCACTCTCTCTGGTAACACATTGGACTGTATAGCACTCTCTGGTAACACATTGACTGTATAGCACTCTCTGGTAACACATTGGACTGTATAGGACTCTCTCTGGTAACACATTGGACTGTATAGCACTCTCTCTGGTAACACATTGACTGTATAGCACTCTCTCTGGTAACACATTGATTGTATAGCACTCTCTCTGGTAACACATTGACTGTATAGCACTCTCTCTGGTAACACATTGACTGTATAGCACTCTCTCTGGTAACACATTGACTGTATAGCACTCTCTCTGGTAACACATTGGACTGTATAGCACTCTCTCTGGTAACACATTGGACTGTATAGCACTCTCTCTGGTAACACATTGGACTGTATAGCACTCTCTCTGGTAACACATTGGACTGTATAGCACTCTCTCTGGTAACACATTGGACTGTATAGCACTCTCTCTGGTAACACATTGACTGTAGCACTCTCTCTGGTAACACATTGACTGTATAGCACTCTCTCTGGTAACACATTGGACTGTATAGCACTCTCTCTGGTAACACATTGGACTGTATAGCACTCTCTCTGGTAACACATTGGACTGTATAGCACTCTCTCTGGTAACACATTGACTGTAGCACTCTCTCTGGTAACACATTGACTGTATAGCACTCTCTCTGGTAACACATTGGACTGTATAGCACTCTCTCTGGTAACACATTGACTGTAGCACTCTCTGGTAACACATTGACTGTAGCACTCTCTCTGGTAACACATTGGACTGTATAGCACTCTCTCTGGTAACACATTGGACTGTATAGCACTCTCTCTGGTAACACATTGGACTGTATAGCACTCTCTCTGGTAACACATTGACTGTAGCACTCTCTCTGGTAAAACATTGGACCGCTGCTCCTCAGCTTTTAGAAATGCCTTCCAAGCCCCTCCCCCGCCCTCCCTTTCGGCAAATCAGATCACGACTCCATTTTGCTCCTGCCTTCCTATAGGCTGGAACTCAAACAGGGAGTACCCCATACCAAGGTCTATTCAACGCTGGTCTGACCAATCGGAATCCACGCTTCAAGATTGTTTTGATCACACGGACTGGGAAATGTTCCGGGTAGCCTCTGAGAATAACATCGACGGATACACGGATACGGTGACTGAGTTCATCAGGAAGTGTGGATAGAAACCGTGGATAGATGGCAGCATACGCGCAAAACTGAAAGCGCGAACACCGGCATTTAACCATGGCAAGGTGCCTGGGAATACGCCTGAATACAAACAGTGTAGTTATTCCCTCTGTAAGGCAATCAAACAGGCAAAACGACAGTACAGAGACAAAGTGGAGTCGCAATTCAACGGCTCAGACACGAGACGTATGTGACAGGGACTCCAGACAATCAGACACGAGACGTATGTGGCAGCGTCTCCAGACAATCAGACACGAGACGTATGTGGCAGGGACTACAGACAATCAGACACAAGACGTATGTGACAGGGACTCCAGACAATCAGACATGAGACGTATGTGGCAGGGACTACAGACAATCAGACACGAGACGTATGTGACAGGGACTCCAGACAATCAGACACGAGACGTATGTGGCAGCGTCTCCAAACAATCAGACACGAGACGTATGTGGCTGGGACTCCAGACAATCAGACACGAGACGTATGTGACAGGGACTCCAGACAATCAGACACGAGACGTATGTGGCAGGGACTCCAGACAATCAGACACGAGACGTATGTGGCAGCGTCTCCAGACAATCAGACACGAGACGTATGTGACAGGGACTCCAGACAATCAGACACGAGACGTATGTGGCAGGGACTCCAGACAATCAGACACAAGACGTATGTGACAGGGACTCCAGACAATCAGACACGAGACGTATGTGGCAGGGACTCCAGACAATCACGGATTACAAAGGGAAAACCAGACACGTCGAGGACACCGACGTCTTGCTTCCCGGACAAGCAGAACATCTTCTTTGCTCGCTTTCAGGATAATACAGTGCCACCTTGGATCAGCTACCAAGGACTGTGGGCTCTCCTTCTCCGTGACTGACGTGAGTATGACGTTTAAGCGTGTTAACCCCAAAGCTGCTGGCCCAGACGGCCACGTCCTCAGCGCACACCAGCTGGCTCGAGTGTTGATAAAGGACATATTCAATCTCTCCCAGTCTGCTGTCCCCACTTGCTTCAAGATGTTCACCATTTATCCTGTACCCAAGAAAACAAATGTAACTGAACTAAATTACTATCAAATCAAAGTTTATTGGTCACGTGCACCAAATACAACAGGTGTAAACCTTACAGTGTGTGTGTGTGTGTGTGTATGTGTGTGTGTGTGTGTGTGTGTATGTGTGTATGTGTGTGTGTGCGTGTGCGTGTATATGTGTGTATGTGTGTATGTGTGTGTGTGTGTGTGTGTAGGTAAGTAAAGAAATAAAACAACAGTAGAAAGACATTTGAAAAAAGAGTAGCAAGGCTCCATACAGACACCTGTTAGTAGCAAGGCTCCATACAGACACCTGTTAGTAGCAAGGCTCCATACAGATGCCCCGCAGCACTCACTTCTGTCATCATGAAGTGCTTTGAGAGACTAGTCAAGGATCATATCACCTCACACCTTGTCTGTCACCCTAGACCCACTTCAAAATGCTTACCGCCTCAATAGATCCACAGACGCAATCCCCTTCTCACTGCACACTGCCCTCTCCCATCTGTACAGGTGCAATACCTATGTAAGAATGCTTTTCATTGACTACAGCTCAGGATTCAACATCATAGTACCCTCCAAGCTCGTCAGTAAGCTCAGGGCCCTGGGTCTCGACCCTACCCTGTGCAACTGGGTCCTGGACTTCCTGACGGGCCGCACCCCAGGTGGCGAAGTGGAGGTCTAAGGCACTGCATTGCGTCACTACAGACCCTGGTTCATTCCTGGGCTGTGTCATCACTGCCCGTAACCGGGAGCACTTATAGTGGGGTGCACAATTGGCCCAGTGTTGTTTGGCTGGAGGGGGGTAGGCTGTCATTGTAAATAAGACCTCCACTTCGCTGATCCTCAACACAGGGGCCCCACAAGGGTGTGTGCTCAGCCCCCCTCCTGCACTCCCTGTTCACAAATGACTGCGTGGCCACGCATGACTGCAACTCAATCATCAAGTTTGCAGACGACACAACAGTAGTGGGGCTGATTACCAACAATGCCAAGACCTCTCACCCAACGTCAACAAAACAAAGGAGCTGATCATGGACTTCAGGAAACAGCAGAGGGAGCACCCCCCCGGAGCACCCCCCCCCCCCCCCCCCTCCCCCCCCCCCCCCCCCCCCCCTCCCCCCCTTATCTACATCGACGGGATCGCAGTGGAGAAGGTGGAAAGCTTCAAGTTCCTCAGAATACTGACGATCTGAAATGGTCCACCCACACAGACACTTTAATCATGGAACACTAGTCACTTTAATCATGGAACACTAGTCACTTTAATCATGGAACACTAGTCACTTTACCCATGGAACACTAGTCACTTTAATCGTGGAACACTAGTCACTTTAATCGTGGAACACTAGTCACTTTAATCATGGAACACTAGTCACTTTAGTCGTGGAACACTAGTCACTTTAATCGTGGAACACTAGTCACTTTAATCATGGAACACTAGTCACTTTAATCATGGAACACTAGTCACTTTAATCATGGAACACTAGTCACTTAACCCATGGAACACTAGTCACTTTAACCCATGGAACACTAGTCACTTTAATCATGGAACACTAGTCACTTTAATCGTAGAACACTAGTCACTTTAATCATGGAACACTAGTCCCTTTAATCATGGAACACTAGTCCCTTTATTCATGGAACACTGGCCACTTTAATCATGGAACACTAGTCACTTTAATCATGGAACACTGACCACTTTAATTATGGAACACTAGTCACTTTAATCATGGAACACTAGTCCCTTTAATCAAGGAACACTAGTCACTTTAATCATGGAACACTAGTCCCTTTAATCATGGAACACTAGTCCCTTTATTCATGGAACACTGGCCACTTTAATCATGGAACACTAGTCCCTTTAATCATGGAACACTAGTCACTTTAATCGTGGAACACTAGTCACTTTAATCATGGAACACTAGTCACTTTAATCATGGAACACTAGTCACTTTAATCATGGAACACTAGTTACTTTAATCATGGAACACTAGTCACTTAACCCATGGAACACTAGTCACTTTAACCCATGGAACACTAGTCACTTTAATCATGGAACACTAGTCACTTTAATATTAGAACACTAGTCACTTTAATCATGGAACACTAGTCACTTTAATCATGGAACACTGACCACTTTAATCGTGGAACACTGGTCACTTTAATCATGGAACACTAGTCACTTTAATCATGGAACACTAGTCACTTTAATCATGGAACACTAGTCACTTTAGTTGTGGAACACTAGTCACTTTAGTCGTGGAACACTAGTCACATTAATCATGAAACACTAGTCACTTTAATCATGGAACACTAGTCACTTTAATCATGGAACACTGACCACTTTAATTATGGAACACTAGTCACTTTAATCATGGTACACTAGTCCCTTTAATCATGAAACACTAGTCACTTTAATCATGGTACACTAGTCCCTTTAATCATGGAACACTAGTCACTTTAATCATGGAACACTAGTCCCTTTAATGATGGAACACTAGTCACTTTAATCATGGAACACTGGTCACTTTAATCGTGGAACACTAGTCACTTTAATCATGGAACACTGGCCACTTTAATCATGGAACACTAGTCACTTTAATCATGGAACACTGGCCACTTTAATCATGGAACACTAGTCACTTTAATCGTGGAACACTAGTCACTTTAATCATGGAACACTAGTCCCTTTAATGATGGAACACTAGTCACTTTAATCATGGAACACTGGTCACTTTAATCGTGGAACACTAGTCACTTTAATAATGGAACACTGGTCACTTTAATAATGGAACACTGGTCACTTTAATAATGGAATACTGGTCACTTTAATAATGGAACACTAGTCCCTTTAATCATGGAACACTAGTCCCTTTAATCATGGAACACTAGTCACTTTAATCGTGGAACACTAGTCACTTTAATCATGGAACACTAGTCACTTTAATCATGGAACACTAGTCACTTTAATCATGGAACACTGGCCACTTTAATCATGGAACACTAGTCACTTTAATCATGGAACACTAGTCACTTTAATCGTGGAACACTAGTCACTTTAATGATGGAACACTAGTCACTTTAATCATGGAACACTGGTCACTTTAATCGTGGAACACTAGTCACTTTAATAATGGAACACTGGTCCATTTAATAATGGAACACTGGTCACTTTAATAATGGAATACTGGTCACTTTAATAATGGAACACTAGTCACTTTAATCATGGAACACTAGTCACTTTAATAATGGAACACTGGTCCCTTTAATAATGGAACACTGGTCCCTTTAATAATGGAACACTGGTCACTTTAATAATGGAATACTGGTCACTTTAATAATGGAACACTAGTCACTTTAATCATGGAACACTAGTCACTTTAATCATGGAACACTGGCCACTTTAATCATGGAACACTAGTCACTTTAATCATGGAACACTAGTCACTTTAATCGTGGAACACTAGTCACTTTAATGATGGAACACTGGTCACTTTAATCATGGAACACTAGTCACTTTAATAATGGAACACTGGTCACTTTAATAATGGAACACTAGTCACTTTATGATGGAACACTAGTCACTTTAATAATGGAACACTGGTCACTTTATTAATGGAACACTAGTCACTTTATGATGGAACACTAGTCACTTTAATAATGGAACACTGGTCACTTTAATAATGGAACACTAGTCCCTTTAGTAATGGAACACTGGTCACTTTAATAATGGAACACTAGTCACTTTAATAATGGAACACTGGTCACTTTAATCATGTTTGCATACTGCTTTACTCACCTCATTATGTACCTTACCAGTCAACAGTTTGGACACAACTACTCATTCAAATATATATATTTTTTTTTTTGTACAATTTTCTATATTGTAGAATAATAGTGAAGACATAAAAAACTATGAAATAACACATATGGCATCATGTAGTAACCAAAAAAAAGGGTTAAACAAATCAAAATATATTTCATATTTGAGATTCTTCAAAGTAGCCACCTTGATGACAGCTTTGCACACTCTTGGGAAAATAGTTCGATTTTTTTTAATACTTTTTTGGTTACTACATTATTCCACATGTGTTATGTCATAGTTTTGATATATATTTTTTTACCTTTAGGCAAGTCAGTTAAGAACAAATTCTAATTTACAATGACGGCCTAGGAACAGTGGGTTAACTGCCTTGTTCAGGGGCAGAACGACAGATTTGTACCTTGTCAGCTCAGGGGGTAGGCTACCCTGCCGCCTCTACACTCTAACCACTAGGCTACCTGCCGCCTCTACACTCTAACCACTAGGCTACCCTGTCGCCCCTACACTCTAACCACTAGGCTAACCTGTCGCCTCTACACTCTAACCACTAGGCTACCCTGCCACCTCTACACTCTAACCACTAGGCTACCCTGCCACCTCTACACTCTAACCACTAGGCTACCCTGTCGCCCCTACACTCTAACCACTAGGCTAACCTGTCGCCTCTACACTCTAACCAACTAGGCTACCCTGCCGCCTCTACACTCTAACCACTAGGCTACCCTGCCGCCTCTACACTCTAACCACTAGGCTACCCTGCCGCCTCTACACTCTAACCACTAGGCTACCCTGCCGCCTCTACACTCTAACCACTAGGCTACCCTGCCGCCTCTACACCTTAACCACTAGGCAACCCTGCCGCCTCTACACTCTAACCACTAGGCTACCCTGCCGCCTCTACACTCTAACCACTAGGCTACCCTGCCGCCTCTACACTCTAACCACTAGGCTACCTGCCGCCTCTACACTCTAACCACTAGGCTACCCTGCCGCCTCTACACTCTAACCACTAGGCTACCCTGCCGCCTCTACACTCTAACCACTAGGCTACCCTACCGCCTCTACACTCTAACGACTAGGCTACCCTGCCGCCTCTACACTCTAACCACTAGGCTACCCTGCCACCTCTACACTCTAACCACTAGGCTACCCTGCCGCCCCTACACTCTAACCACTAAGCTACCCTGCCGCCCCTACACTCTAACCACTAGACTACCTGCCGCCCCTACACTCTAACCACTAGGCTACCCTGCCGCCTCTACACTCTAACCACTAGGCTACCTGCCGCCCCTACACTCTAACCACTAGGCTACCCTGCCGCCTCTACACTCTAACCACTAGGCTACCCTGCCGCCTCTACACTCTAACCACTAGGCTACCTGCCTCCTCTACACTCTAACCACTAGGCTACCTGCCGCCCCTACACTCTAACCACTAGGCTACCCTGCCGCCTCTACACTCTAACCACTAGGCTACCTGCCGCCCCTACACTCTAACCACTAGGCTACCCTGCCGCCTCTACACTCTAACCACTAGGCTACCTGCCGCCCCTACACTCTAACCACTAGGCTACCCTGCCGCCTCTACACTCTAACCACTAGGCTACCCTGCCGCCCCTACACTCTAACCACTAGGCTACCTGCCGCCTCTACACTCTAACCACTAGGCTACCCTGCCGCCCCTACACTCTAACCACTAGGCTACCTGCCGCCTCTACACTCTAACCACTAGACTACCTGCCGCCTCTACACTCTAACCACTAGGCTACCCTGCCGCCTCTACACTCTAACCACTAGGCTACCTGCCTCCTCTACACTCTAACCACTAGACTACCTGCCGCCCCTACACTCTAACCACTAGACTACCTGCCGCCTCTACACTCTAACCACTAGGCTACCCTGCCGCCCCTACACTCTAACCACTAGGCTACCCTGCCGCCTCTACACTCTAACCACTAGGCTACCTGCCGCCTCTACACTCTAACCACTAGGCTACCTGCCGCCCCTACACTCTAACCACTAGGCTACCTGCCGCCTCTACACTCTAACCACTAGGCTACCTGCCGCCTCTACACTCTAACCACTAGGCTACCCTGCCACCTCTACACTCTAACCACTAGGCTACCTGCCGCCCCTACACTCTAACCACTAGGCTACCCTGCCGCCCCTACACTCTAACCACTAGGCTACCTGCCTCCTCTACACTCTAACCACTAGGCTACCCTGCCACCCCTACACTCTAACCACTAGGCTACCTGCCTCCTCTACACTCTAACCACTAGGCTACCTGCCTCCTCTACACTCTAACCACTAGTCTACCTGCCGCCCCTACACTCTAACCACTAGGCTACCTGCCGCCCCTACACTCTAACCACTAGTCTACCTGCCGCCCCTACACTCTAACCACTAGGCTACCTGCCTCCTCTACACTCTAACCACTAGGCTACCTGCCGCCCCTACACTCTAACCACTAGGCTACCTGCCGCCCCTACACTCTAACCACTAGACTACCTGCCGCCCCTACACTCTAACCACTAGGCTACCTGCCACCTCTACACTCTAACCACTAGGCTACCTGCCACCTCTGCACTCTAACCACTAGGCTACCTGCCACCTCTACACTCTAACCACTAGGCTACCTGCCACCTCTACACTCTAACCACTAGGCTACCTGCCACCCCTACACTCTAACCACTAGGCTACCTGCCTCCTCTAC
>NC_048572.1:84335914-84538414 GCF_013265735.2 Oncorhynchus mykiss | reverse complement strand
GGGCCCACTTAAAGATACATCTGGGCCCACTTAAAGATGCATCTGGGCTCACTTAAAGATACAGCTGGGCCCATTTAAAGAGGCAGTTGGGCCCATTTAAAGAGGCAGTTGGGCCCATTTAAAGATGCATCTGGGCCCATTTAAAGAGGCAGCTGGGTCCATTAAAAGACGCAGCTGGGCCCATTTAAAGACACAGCTGGGCCCATTTAAAGACACAGCTGGGCCCATTAAAGATGCAGCTGGGCCCATTTAAAGATGCATCTGGGCCCATTTAAAGATACAGCTGGGCCCATTTAAAGATGCAGCTGGGCCCATTTAAAGATGCAGCTGGGCCCATTTAAAGATGCATCTGGGCCCATTTAAAGATGCATCTGGGCCCATTTAAAGAGGCAGCTGGGTCCATTAAAAGACGCAGCTGGGCCCATTTAAAGATACAGCTGGGCCCATTTAAAGACACAGCTGGGCCCATTTAAAGATGCAGCTGGGCCCATTTAAAGATGCATCTGGGCCCATTTAAAGATACAGCTGGGCCCATTTAAAGACGCAGAGTAAATGGTGGATTACAGCTGCTGACTGTGCACCGTCAACAGGATATATTCATATTCCTCAGATGTTGTACTCGCAGTCACAGTGTTTTGGATTATTTTTAAAGAATGAAAAGGCCTCATCTTTTCCTTTTCTCATCATATACTGACTCCCCACACACACACACACACACACACACACACACACACACACGCGCACACACGCACACACACACACGCACACACGCACACACACGCACACACACACACCACTTTCAACAGACGAGAGAGTCATCCATCACTGGAGCTGTTCTCTGTTTGTAGGGTGGAGGGTCAGTAACGTTCTCTATTTGTAGGGTGGAGGGTCAGTAACGTTCTGTTTGTAGGGTGGAGGGTCAGTAACGTTCTGTTTGTAGGGTGGAGGGTCAGTAACGTTCTCTGTTGGTAGGGTGGAGGGTCAGTAACGTTCTCTGTTTGTAGGGTGGAGGGTCAGTAACGTTCTGTTTGTAGGGTGGAGGGTCAGTAACGTTCTGTTTGTAGGGTGGAGGGTCAGTAACGTTCTGTTTGTAGGGTGGAGGGTCAGTAACGTTCTGTTTGTAGGGTGGAGGGTCAGTAATGTTCTGTTTGTAGGGTGGAGGGTCAGTAACGTTCTGTTTGTAGGGTGGAGGGTAAGTAACGTTCTCTGTTTGTAGGGTGGAGGGTCAGTAACGTTCTGTTTGTATACTACTCTTAGCTGCATAGTATAAATCATTCCTGCAATTCTAGACATTTTGTTGGCAGAGAAAAAAACTGGGGAAACTCAGACTGGGGCAAGGAACAGGATTGTGTCGAAGCACAGATCTGGGGTAAGGTGCCAAAACATTTCTGCAGCATTGAAGGTCCCCAAGAACACAGTGGCCTCCATCATTCTTAAATGGAAGATGTTTGGAACCACCAAGACTCTTCCTAGAGCTGGCCGCCCAGCCAAACTGAACAATCGGGGAGAGAAGGGCCTTGGTCAGGGAGGTGACCAAGAACTCGATGGTCACTCTGACAGAGCTCTAGAGTTCCTCTGTGGAGATGGGAGAATCTTCCAGAAGGACAACCATCTCTGCGGCACTCCACCAATCAGGCCTTTACGGTAGAGTGGCCAGACCAAAGCCACTCCTCAGTGGAGAGGCACATGACAGCCCATCTTGGAGTTTGCCAAAAGGCACCTAAAGACTCTCAGACCATGAGAAACAAGATAATCTGGTCTGAAGAAACCAAGATTGAACTCTTTGGCCTGAATGCCAAGCGTCACGTCTGGAGGAAACCTGGCACCATCCCTACGGTGAAGCATGGTGGTGGCAGCATCACGCTGTGGGGATGTTTTTCAGCGGCAGGGACTGGGAGACTAATCAGGATCGAGGCAAAGATGAACGGAGCAAAGTACAGAGAGTTCCTTGATGAAAACCTGCTCCAGAGCACTCAGGACCTCAGACTGGGGTGAAGGTTTACCTTCCAATAGGACAACAACCCTAAGCACACAGCCAAGACAACGCAGGAGTGGCTTCGGGACAAATCTCTGAATGTTCTTGAGTAGCCCAGCCAGAGCCCGGACTTGAACCCGATCGAACATCTCTGGAGAGACCTGAAAATAGCTGTGCAGCGACGCTCCATATCCAACCTGACAGAGCTTGAGAGGATCTGCAGAGAGGAATGTGAGAAACTCGATGCTGTAATCACCGCCAAAGGTGCTTCAACAAATAACTGATTAAAGGGTCTGAATACTTATGTAAATTTAATATTTCAGTTTTTATTTTGAATAAATTGGCAAAAAAAAAAAAATGTTAAACTGTTTTCGCTTTGTCATTATGGGTTATTGTGTGTAGATTAATGAGGGGGGGAGAGAACGATTCAATACATTTTAGAACAAGGACGTAACTTAATAAAAATGTGGAAAAAGTCCAGGGGTCTGAATACTTTTCCAAAGACACTGTAGGGGAAACACTGATACAGCTAAACAGCTCATACAGGCTAGTCTTCTACCTTTGTAGGCTAACAGCAACACCATCCCTATATTGTGGATTTTTGCAACGGTGTCTGTCCATTCTCCCATTGGTGTGAAATCACTTAAAATGTGGATTGCAAAAACAAACAAAAAATAAGCTTTTGTTGTTGCCTTATAACAGAACAGGATTAAATGTAGTGGGCAGGCTTTCCTATTCTATTGAGACAGTATTAACTAACCAGGCCATCCAGACAGCTGAAGGACTATGAGAGAGAAATGAGGGGAGAGAAATTATCCTGAACTCTCAATTGGCTAACAGGGACACCAGTCCAAAAATAATTAGAAAAATTAAATATTCAACGTGGGCTTGTCTTTTTTTTTTTAGCAGCTACCGCTCAAATACTGAAACATTGATAAATGTTGAAATGAATGAGCCCGAGGCCCGGGGGGAATAGAAGTGTTAATGATGACGTGTTCTATGACTTTATAAGTTTAGTTTCCTTCACTTCAGCTACCTTCTCCTATACGCCTCCATAACTAATTTCACCAATGAATGATCTGCCAGATACCCATAGACTTTCAGTCACTGCTCTAATGCTAGTTAGCAATTGTGCTAGCTCTGGTTTGCAACCTTCTTCAATCTGCAGGCAGAGACATGAAAACGGTATCCACAGATTTCAGGAAAACTTTAATCGTTTTTACCTCATTTCTAACAGCATGTCACCTGTGAAACTAGAAGGAAACAAACTCTAGATCACCTTTACTCCACACACAGAGACGCATACAAAGCTCTCCCTCCCAACAGCTGCCCAGTGATGCAAGCCTACAATATGAGCTAAATGCCTTCTATACTAGCTTTGAGGCAAGCAACACTGAACCATGCATGAGAGCACAAGCTGTTCCGGACGACTGTGTGATCACTCTCTCCATAGCCAATGTGAGTAAGACCCTTAAACAGGTTAACATTCACAAGGACGGACGGATTACCAGGATGCGTACTCAGAGCATGCTCTGACCAGCTGGCAAGTGTCTTCACTGACATTTTCAACCTCTCCCTGACCCAGTCTGTAACACCTACATGTTTCAAGCAGACCTCCATAGACCCTGTGGCAAAGAACGCCAAGGTAACCTGTCTAAATGACTAATCGCCCGTAGCACTCACATCTGGAGCCATGAAATGCTTTGGACACGCTGGTCATGGCTCATATCAACACCATCATCCCAGAAACAATGGACCCACTCCAATTCGAATACGCCCCAACAGATCCACAGAGAACGCAAGCTTTATTGCACTTCACAGTAGGGCCCCTCAGGGCTGTGTGCTGAGTCCCCTCCAATACTCCCTGTACACCCACGACTGCATGGCTGTGCACGACTCCAACAACATCATCAAGTTTTCCGATGACAACGGTGGGCCTGATCAACAACAATGACACAGCCTATAGGGAGGAGGTCAGAGACCTGACAGTGTGGTGCCAGGACAACAACCTCTCCCTCAACATGTGTAAGATATGGGAGCTTATCGTGGACTACAGGGTAACAGAGGGTAAACAAACAGGCCCCCATTCACATCAACGGGGCTGTAGTGGAGCGGGTCGAGAGCTTCAAGATCCTCTGTGTCCACATCGCTAAGAACCCTATCATGGTCCAAACGCACCAAGACAGTCGTAAAGAGTGAACGACAATGCCTCTTCCCCCTCAGGAGGCTGAAAAGATTTGGCATGGGGTCATCAGATCCTCAAAGTTCTACAGCTGCACCATTGAGAGCATCTTGACTGTCTGTATCACCTCTTTGTAAGGCAACTGCTCAGCATCCAACCACAAGTCGCGACAGATACAATACAACATACAACCCAGTATATTACTGGGGTCGAACTCCCTGACATCCAGGACCTCTATACCAGGCGGTGTCAGAGGAAGGCCCTAAAAATTGTCAAAGACTCCAGCCACCCAAGTCATAGACTGTTCTCTTTGCTACTGCATGGCAAGCAGCCCGCCCTTACACAGCCTGGAGGTGTGTTGGGTCATTGTCCTGTTGAAAAACAAATTATAGTCCCACTAAGTGCAAACCAGATGGGTTGGAGTATCACTGGAGAATGCTGTGGTAGCCATGCTGGTTAAGTGTGCTTTGAATTCTAAATAAATCACTGACAGTGTCACCAGCAATTCACCCCCACACCATCACACCTCCTCCTTCATGCTCCACAGTGGGAACCACACATGCAGAGATCATCTGTTCACCTACTCTGCATCTCACAAAGACACGGCGGTTGGAACCATTGCTCGTGTTTCTTGGCCCAAACAAATCTCTTCTCCTTATTGGTTATCCTTAAGTAGTGGTTTCTTGGCAGCAATTTGACCATGAAGACCTGATTCATGCAGTCTCCTCTGAACAGTTGATGTTGAAATGTGTCTGTTACTTGAACTCTGTGAAGCATTTATTTGGGCTGCAATTTCTGAGGCTGGTAACACTAATGAACTTTTCCTCTGCAGCAGAGGGAATTCTGGGTCTTTCCTGTGACGGTCCTCATGAGAGCCAATTTCATCATAGCACTTGATGGTTTTTGCGACTGCGCTTGAAGAAACTTTCAAATTCTTGAAATATTCCGCATTGACTGACCTTCATGTCTTAAAGTAATGATGGACTGTCATTTCTCTTTGCTTATTTGAGCTGTTCTTGCGATAATATGAACTTGGTCTTTTACCAAATAGGGATATCTTCTGTACACCACTCCTATCTTGTCACAAAACAACTGACTGGCTCAAACACATTAAGAAGGAAAGAAATTCCACAAATTAACTTTTAACCAGCCACACCTGTTAATTTAAATGCATTCCAGGTGACTACCTCATGAAGCTGGTTGAGAGAATGCCAAGAGTGTGCAAAGCTATCATCAAGGCAAATGCTGGCTACTTTTTTTTAATATTTCAGAAGAATCTGAAATATAAAATATATTTTGATTTGTTTAACACTTTTGTGGTTACTACATGATTCCATATGTGTTATTTCACAGTGTTGATGTCTTCACTATTATTCTACAATGTAGAAAATAGTAAAAATAAAGAAAAACCCTTGAATGAGTAGATGTGTCCAAACTGTTGACTGGTGCTGTACATATCCAAGCCATCATTGTGTATGTATTTCTTGTGTTACCATTGTTATTTTATATATATATTTTCAATGATTATTATAATATTGTATTCTGCGTTGTTGGGAAAATCTCGTAAGTAAGCATTTCACTGTTAGTCTACACCTGTTGTTTTACGAAGCATGTGACAATTAAGTGAGATGCTTTTTGTGGCAAACACACAGATCTGGGTTGTTCATCTACAGCAGGTCTGCTGAATGACTGAGAAAGCAGTAGATGTTCTGGTCCAGTTCTGCACCACATACCTATGTGAGTCGGGTTTCTCAACTCTGGAGTACAAAACAAGTACAGAAACAGACTTCATGCTGAGTATGACCTCACTGTCTAAAGCAGAGAGCCCAGACTAGACATACTTGTTGAAAACTTCAACCAGACACACACCTCTCATTAGGACTCTGTGTGTGTGTGTGTGTGTGTGTGTGTGTGTGTGTGTGTGTGTGTGTGTTGAAAACTTCAACGAGACACACACCTCTCATTAGGACTGTGTGTGTGTGTGTGTGTGTGTGTGTGTGTGTGTGTGTGTGTGTGTGTGTGTGTGTGTGTGTGTATTGCTTCAATCATTTTATTCCAGTTCAGATTGCAAAGTATTTATTGTATTTTAACAGGAATAATGTTTTAATGGGGAAAAATAAACATCAATAGGTATTTATATTATTATATTTATATGGGTATATTTTTATTTTTATTTTATATTGTTACTTGTCTATATTGCTTTTGTTCTAGGCATAAGGGCAATGAAATGTACCAATATTTACATATAGTAGCATGTTTTCATGAGCTTGAATTTCTCAAAACGTTTAAGAACCCGTTGTTTAGTCCCTCCTCATGTGGGCTAGAGCTGGAAAGCCTTTGTCCTGCTAACTAGGTCTAGCCATTCAACCAAAAACACTGTTCATGTCTAGCTCTTTGTCAATTAATTTAAATTAAAGCCACTCTGCTTTCATTTAACTGAAGGTAAGTTTCCATCACTTCAGCTACCTTCTCTTAATTAACTTCATATCCCCTGTAGGTCTCCTTCACTAGGAGACGGGAGACCTACAGCTGTTCTGCCCCCTGAACAAGGCAGTTAAACCCACTGTTCCTAGGCCGTCATTGAAAATAAGAATTTGTTCCTAACTGACTTGCCTGGTTAAATAAATGTACAATAAAAAAAAATTAAAAAAAATTAAAACTAGCTTTATAGAGTAAGCTATTACCAGCCTTGCTAGCTATCTAGGCATATTCAACCAAAATAAACGGTTTATTCCTAGCACTTTCGTCTTCTAATTGAAGCGATGTAATAGGCCTAAAACATGTTGTACTGCCAATATCAAACTAGGGCGTGCAGTACATTGCTAGGGATGCGAGCTAAAACTCTTGCCAAAGCCAGCCGTAACTTCTCTTTACCTAAAGAATCTCAGTCTCAGTAAATCTCCATGTCTCTCTCCAGAAGGGAGGGGTCCACAAGCCACCCAGAGAAGAGAATGACCTATGGTTTCTTCTTCTTTGGTGCTCCGGGGGTTAAAGTAGCTACAATATTTCACCCTTTTTCCCCTCCAGTACGGTTAAATGGTTTTCCTTCTTAAATGGGAAATTTGACTGGATATTAGGACTGGACATTCCGATATGGGATATGATCACAATACTTAAAATGTATTGGCATTATCATAGTTCTATATGTATTGAGAGTTGATGTTCCCAACATTTTGCTCACTATATGTCCACAACAGAGAAAGGAGAGAGCACGATAACATTGAGTTTCGATCAGTCATGGAAATAAAAGTTCTGAAAACATGTTGGCTCACAACGTTTAAAAACGTTTTTTTAATGCCGACTAGCTCTCGCTAATGCTACCTAGCAACAACAACAAAAATGTGCGATATTAGGCTGTAGGCCAATATTACATAATCCAAAATAATATTGCGATATATAACTATCGATGTTTTCCTTCATGAATACTGGATATCGGCCTAGACCAGGCCCAAGAAAAGTGTTGAGGGGTAAGGAAAATACTGGATATAGGCCTAGACCAGGCCCAAGAAAAGAGTTGAGGGGTAAGGAAAATACTGGATATAGGCCTAGACCAGGCCCAAGAAAAGAGTTGATGCGGAAAATACTGGAACACCCCTGGAAACATGGAGCCAGAACGAGGAAACATCCACTAGATCAAAAGCATACAACTTAAAACGATCATGAAAAATAACAGACTTTCTTCTTCGAAAAGAAATAAGTCTAATTTTTCCTCATTAACCGTATTTTTTTACAATGTTTTTTCTACTTCTGGTCTTTTCCAAAAACTTGCTGGGTTTGTTTCCCGGTGTCTTATTGCATTTCAGTCTCATTTACAATCTCTTTCTGCTTTGGCAGATCCCCAGTGAGGGTTTATGTGGCCTCTCTGTTTCGGGAGAACCCCAGTGAGTGTTTCTGTGGCCTCTCTGTTTCGCGAGATCCCCAGTGAGTGTTTCTGTGGCCTCTCTGTTTCGGGAGATCCCCAGTGAGTGTTTCTGTGTGCTCTCTGTTTCGGAAGATCCCCAGTGAGTGTTTCTGTGTGCTCTCTGATTTGGGAGATAGATCACAAGTGAGTGTTTCTTATCCAGTCATTTATCATTCACGTACCAAAGAACACAGAGATACTTTGTAAGTTAACAATGTCAGACAGTTACATTGTAACATTGTAACAAATGTCAGACAGTTACATTGTGACAAATGTCAGACAGTTACATTGTGATTGTACTGAGGAAAGGCACGCACACGTACTTTTAAACATGTAAAGAATTTGAGATCGTTAATTTGAGACCCTAACCTAAAACTAACATTCCCGATCATCATCATCATCATCATCATCATCACGAAGGCAAAAAATATAAACCAAACAAATACCTAACGCAACCATGCTGTAAGTAGGAGATCTGCATCTTTCTAATTATCATAAAGCGCGTCGCACGCCATCGTCGTTAATAGTTGGGAAAACGGCAGGTAGAGAGATAGTTGATGTGACACCTGATATGCAGCCATGGTCAATGGTAGAGGATGCCGGATTCAATGACCTTATGCCATACAGTGCCGTGAAAAGGTATTTGCCTCCTTTTTGATTTTCTCGATTTTTGCATATTTTTGATACTGAACGTTATCAGATCTTTAACTAAAACCTAATATTAGATAAAGGGCACTTGAGTTTACAAATAACAACTGTAACGGTCATCGAAATGGGTAGACCAAGGCGCTGCGTGATTTGGGTTCATCATAATTTATTTAAATGTGAACCAGCAGCAAAAACAATAAAGAGAAACAAACAAACGAACGTACAGACTTGTAGGGCTCAAAAGCAACAATACAAAAACAAGATCCCACAAACAACAAGTGGGAAAAGGGCTGCCTAAATATGATCCCCAATCAGAGACAACGATAGACAGCTGCCTCTGATTGGGAACCATACCAGGCCAACATAGAAATACAAAAACTAGACTACACATAGAAATAATAAACTAGAAGACCCCCCCGGTCACGCCCTGACCTACTCCACCATAGAAAATAAAGGCTTTGTATGGTCAGGATGTGACAACAACAAGGTATACGTAAATGCCCCCTCTCAATAACTGGATGTGCCGCCTTTAGCTGCACTGACTACAACCAACCACTTCCTGTAGTTGTTGAACAGTCTCTCACATCACTGTGGAGGAATTTACTGTAGCTGCACTGACTCCAACCAACCACTTCCTGTAGTTGTTGATCAGTCTCTCACATCGCTGTGGAGGAATTTACTGTAGCTGCACTGACTCCAACCAACCACTTCCTGTAGTTGTTGATCAGTCTCTCACATCGCTGTGGAGGAATTTACTGTAGCTGCACTGACTCCAACCAACCACTTCCTGTAGTTGTTGATCAGTCTCTCACATCGCTGTGGAGGAATTTTGGTCCACTCTTCCATGCAGAACTGCTTTAACTGAACAACATTTGTGGGTTTTCAAACATGAACTGCTCGTTTCAAGTCCTGTCACAACATCTCAGTTGGGATTAGATCTGGACTTAGACTAGGCCATTACAAAACTTCAAATGTGTTGATTTTTTAGCTATTTTCATTTAGACTTGATTGTGTGTTTTGGATCATTGTCTTGCTGCGTAACTCAGCTACACTTCGGCTTCAGCTCACAGACAGATGGTCTGACATTCTCCTGTAGAATTCACTGATACTGATCAGAATTCATGGATCCTTCTATTAAGGCAAGTCGTCCAGGTCCTGGGGCAGCAAAGCATCCCCCAAACCATCACACTACCGCCACCATGCTGGACCCCAAACCATCACACTACCGCCACCATGCTGGACCCCAAACCATCACACTACCGCCACCATGCTGGACCCCAAACCATCACACTACCACCACCATGCTGGACCCCAAACCATCACACTACCGCCACCATGCTGGACCCCAAACCATCACACTACCACCACCATGCTGGACCCCAAACCATCACACTACCGCCACCATGCTGGACCCCAAACCATCACACTACCACCACCATGCTGGACCCCAAACCATCACACTACCACCACCATGCTGGAGGGTTGTTATGAGGTTCCTGAAGGTTTTCGCCACACACAAATGGGACCCATGTCATCCAAAAGGTTAACTCAAGTTTGCCAAAAAAAAAAGCACCTGGATGATCATGAAGACTCTCGGGAAGAAGGTTCTGTGGACAGATGAGTCAAAAGTCTAACTTTTTTGAACGACGTGGGTCTCATCAAGCCTTGTGAAACACTAAACACTGCATTCCACAGCAAGAACCCCACACCAGCGGTCAAAACAGAATGGAGATGGTAGAACCCCATACCAGCAGTCAAAACAGAATGGAGATGGTAGAACCCCACACCAGCGGTCAAAACAGAATGGAGGTGGTAGAACCCCACACCAGCGGTCAAAACAGAATGGAGATGGTAGAACCCCATACCAGCAGTCAAAACAGAATGGAGATGGTAGAACCCCACACCAGCGGTCAAAACAGAATGGAGGTGGTAGAACCCCACACCAGCGGTCAAAACAGAATGGAGGTGGTAGAACCCCATACCAGCGGTCAAAACAGAATGGAGATGGTAGAACCCCATACCAGCAGTCAAAACAGAATGGAGGTGGTAGAACCCCATACCAGCAGTCAAAATAGAATGCAGGTGGTAGAACCCCATACCAGCAGTCAAAACAGAATGGAGGTGGTAGAACCCCATACCAGCAGTCAAAACAGAATGGAGGTGGTAGAACCCCACACCAGCGGTCAAAACAGAATGGAGATGGTAGAACCCCATACCAGCGGTCAAAACAGAATGGAGATGGTAGAACCCCATACCAGCAGTCAAAACAGAATGGAGGTGGTAGAACCCCATACCAGCAGTCAAAACAGAATGCAGGTGGTAGAACCCCATACCAGCAGTCAAAACAGAATGGAGGTGGTAGAACCCCATACCAGCAGTCAAAACAGAATGGAGGTGGTAGAACCCCACACCAGCGGTCAAAACAGAATGGAGATGGTAGAACCCCATACCAGCAGTCAAAACAGAATGGAGATGGTAGAACCCCATACCAGCAGTCAAAACAGAATGCAGGTGGTAGAACCCCATACCAGCAGTCAAAACAGAATGGAGGTGGTAGAACCCCATACCAGCAGTCAAACAGAATGCAGATGGTAGAACCCCATACCAGCAGTCAAAACAGAATGGAGGTGGTAGAACCCCATACCAGCAGTCAAAACAGAATGGAGATGGTAGAACCCCATACCAGCAGTCAAAACAGAATGGAGGTGGTAGAACCCCATACCAGCAGTCAAAACAGAATGCAGGTGGTAGAACCCCATACCAGCAGTCAAAACAGAATGGAGGTGGTAGAACCCCATACCAGCAGTCAAAACAGAATGGAGATGGTAGAACCCCATACCAGCGGTCAAAACAGAATGGAGATGGTAGAACCCCATACCAGCAGTCAAAACAGAATGGAGGTGGTAGAACCCCATACCAGCAGTCAAAACAGAATGGAGGTGGTAGAACCCCATACCAGCAGTCAAAACAGAATGGAGGTGGTAGAACCCCATACCAGCAGTCAAAACAGAATGGAGATGGTAGAACCCCATACCAGCAGTCAAAACAGAATGGAGATGGTAGAACCCCATACCAGCGGTCAAAACAGAATGGAGATGGTAGAACCCCATACCAGCAGTCAAAACAGAATGGAGGTGGTAGAACCCCATACCAGCAGTCAAAACAGAATGGAGATGGTAGAACCCCATACCAGCAGTCAAAACAGAATGGAGATGGTAGTGTGATGGTGACTGGTGATGTATTCTCCCAAACACCTGACGCGGCATCAACAACAGATTGTTGGACATCTACAAACACACTGTCAATGAGTCATCACACTGACGAGAATCATGTACTGACAACATGGAGAAGAGGCACGCAGTAGAGGACCTAATCAAACAGCATTAATACCATGGTATATCACCATGGGTGGGGACAGTAGGAAGGTGAGTCCTCTCTGGTATATCACCATGGGAGGGGGGGACAGTAGGAAGGTGAGTCCTCTCTAGTATATCACCATGGGTGGGGACAGTAGGAAGGTGAGTCCTCTCTAGTATATCACCATGGGTGGGGACAGTAGGAAGGTGAGTCCTCTCTGGTAATTAACCAGGACTGCACTGCCCCCTAGAGGTAATACACAGGACCATATCTACATTGTGAATCACGTCATTTTATGATTTCTTCAATGTAAACGATAAAACTGCATTTTAAATGCAAAGTAAATGTTTTTATTTGTCACATCCCTAGCACACACACACACACACACCACACACGCCACACACACACACACCACACACGCCACACACCACACACACCACACAAACGCCACACACACACACACCACACACGCCACACACACACACCACACACACCACACCACACACACCACACACGCCACACACCACACACACCACACAAACGCCACACACACACACACCACACACGCCACACACACACACCACACACACCACACCACACACACACACACACACACACACACCACACACGCCACACACACACACACCACACACGCCACACACACACACCACACACACCACACCACACACACCACACACACACACAGTCATCTTGCTTAGGGACAGGATTTGGAATGAGGCAGTTGGAAGGGAGTGACTGTGATGCGATCTGTTCTGGCTACGGTACAGACTGGGGGTCTGCAATCCTACTGCTGCTACATTCCATTAAACACACACACACACACACACACACACACACGGTGGAATAGCATGCGATGCTGGAGTGCCTTAGTAGTACATCCCATCCCACCCACCCACCCCCACACCGGGCTGAGTTGTCTGCCTCACATATGATGGAATGTTTGAGACAGACAGAGGTCACAGCCAAAGGTCGCACCTCAGGTTCCATCATCATACAGTACAGTACTCACTGCCACAGACACAGTACAGTACTCACTGCCACTCACAAACACACACAGTACACAGTACAGTACTCACTACCACCCACAAACACACACAGTACACAGTACAGTACTCACTGCCACTCACAAACACACACAGTACAGTACTCACTACCACCCACAAACACACACAGTACACAGTACAGTACTCACTGCCACAGACACAGTACAGTACTCACTACCACCCACAAACACACACAGTACACAGTACAGTACTCACTGACACAGACACAGTACAGTACTCACTACCACCCACAAACACACACAGTACACAGTACAGTACTCACTACCACCCACAAACACACACAGACACAGTACAGTTCTCACTGCCACCCACAAACACACACAGTACAGTACTCACTACCACCCACAAACACACACACAGACACAGTACAGTACTCACTGCCACTCACAAACACACACAGTACAGTACTCACTGCCACCCACAAACACACACAGTACAGTACTCACTATCACCCACAAACACACACAGTACACAGTATAGTACTCACTACCACCCACAAACACACACAGTACACAGTATAGTACTCACTACCACTGCCATGTAGCCATGGCTCTATGTAGTACTGTGGAATAGAGTTCCATGTAGTCATGGCTCTATGTAGTACTGTGGAATAGAGTTCCATGTAGTCATGGCTCTATGTAGTACTGTGGAATAGAGTTCCATGTAGTCATGGCTCTATGTAGTACTGTGGAATAGAGTTCCATGTAGTCATGGCTCTATGTAGTACTGTGTGCCTCCCATAGTCTGTTCTGGACTTGATTGTGAAGAGAACTCTGGGGACATGTCTTGTGGGGTATGTCATGGGTGTCTGAGCTGTGTGCTAGTAGTTTAGACAGACAGCTCGGTACATTCAGCATGTCAACACTTCTTACAAAAACAAGTAATTTCTCCTCCACTTTGAGCCACGAGAGATTGACATATTATTAATATTAATTAATATTAATTAATAATATTATTATTAATGTCAGCTCTCCTTGTACATTTAAGGGTCAGCCGTGCTGCCCTGTTCTGAGACAATTGTAATTTTCCGAGGTCCGTCTTTGTGGTACCGGACCACATGACTGAACAGTAGTCCAGGTGCAACAAAACTAGGGCCTGTAGGACCTGCCTTGTTGATAGTGCTGTTAAGAAGGTAGAAACTAGGGCCTGTAGGACCTGCCTTGTTGATAGCGCTGTTAAGAAGGTAGAAACTAGGGCCTGTAGGACCTGCCTTGTTGATAGTGTTGTTAAGAAGGTAGAAACTAGGGCCTGTAGGACCTGCCTTGTTGATAGTGCTGTTAAGAAGGTAGAAACTAGGTCCTGTAGGACCTGCCTTGTTGATAGTGTTGTTAAGAAGGTAGAAACTAGGGCCTGTAGGACCTGCCTTGTTGATAGTGTTGTTAAGAAGGTAGAAACTAGGGCCTGTAGGACCTGCCTTGTTGATAGTGTTGTTAAGAAGGTAGAAACTAGGGCCTGTAGGACCTGCCTTGTTGATAGTGTTGTTAAGAAGGTAGAAACTAGGGCCTGTAGGACCTGCCTTGTTGATAGTGTTGTTAAGAAGGTAGAAACTAGGTCCTGTAGGACCTGCCTTGTTGATAGTGTTGTTAAGAAGGTAGAAACTAGGGCCTGTAGGACCTGCCTTGTTGATAGTGTTGTTAAGAAGGTAGAAACTAGGGCCTGTAGGACCTGCCTTGTTGATAATGTTGTTAAGAAGGTAGAAACTAGGGCCTGTAGGACCTGCCTTGTTGATAGTGTTGTTAAGAAGGTAGAAATTAGGGCCTGTAGGACCTGCCTTGTTGATAGTGTTGTTAAGAAGGTAGAAACTAGGTCCTGTAGGACCTGCCTTGTTGATAGTGTTGTTAAGAAGGTAGAAACTAGGGCCTGTAGGACCTGCCTTGTTGATAGTGTTGTTAAGAAGGTAGAAACTAGGGCCTGTAGGACCTGCCTTGTTGATAATGTTGTTAAGAAGGTAGAAACTAGGGCCTGTAGGACCTGCCTTGTTGATAGTGTTGTTAAGAAGGTAGAAACTAGAGCTTGTAGGACCTGCCTTGTTGATAGTGTTGTTAAGAAGGTAGAAACTAGGGCCTGTAGGACCTGCCTTGTTGATAGTGTTGTTAAGAAGGTAGAAACTAGGGCCTGTAGGACCTGCCTTGTTGATAATGTTGTTAAGAAGGTAGAAACTAGGGCCTGTAGGACCTGCCTTGTTGATAGTGTTGTTAAGAAGGTAGAAACTAGGGCCTGTAGGACCTGCCTTGTTGATAGTGCTGTTAAGAAGGTAGAAACTAGGGCCTGTAGGACCTGCCTTGTTGATAGTGTTGTTAAGAAGGTAGAAACTAGGTCCTGTAGGACCTGCCTTGTTGATAGTGTTGTTAAGAAGGTAGAAACTAGGGCCTGTAGGACCTGCCTTGTTGATAGTGTTGTTAAGAAGGTAGAAACTAGGGCCTGTAGGACCTGCCTTGTTGATAATGCTGTTAAGAAGGTAGAAACTAGGGCCTGTAGGACCTGCCTTGTTGATAGTGTTGTTAAGAAGGTAGAAACTAGGGCCTGTAGGACCTGCCTTGTTGATAGTGTTGTTAAGAAGGTAGAAACTAGGGCCTGTAGGACCTGCCTTGTTGATAGTGTTGTTAAGAAGGTAGAAACTAGGGCCTGTAGGACCTGCCTTGTTGATAGTGTTGTTAAGAAGGTAGAAACTAGGGCCTGTAGGACCTGCCTTGTTGATAGTGTTGTTAAGAAGGTAGAAACTAGGGCCTGTAGGACCTGCCTTGTTGATAGTGCTGTTAAGAAGGTAGAAACTAGGGCCTGTAGGACCTGCCTTGTTGATAGTGTTGTTAAGAAGGTAGAAACTAGGTCCTGTAGGACCTGCCTTGTTGATAGTGTTGTTAAGAAGGTAGAAACTAGGGCCTGTAGGACCTGCCTTGTTGATAGTGTTGTTAAGAAGGTAGAAACTAGGGCCTGTAGGACCTGCCTTGTTGATAGTGCTGTTAAGAAGGTAGAAACTAGGGCCTGTAGGACCTGCCTTGTTGATAGTGTTGTTAAGAAGGTAGAAACTAGGGCCTGTAGGACCTGCCTTGTTGATAGTGTTGTTAAGAAGGTAGAAACTAGGGCCTGTAGGACCTGCCTTGTTGATAGTGTTGTTAAGAAGGTAGAAACTAGGGCCTGTAGGACCTGCCTTGTTGATAGTGTTGTTAAGAAGGTAGAAACTAGGGCCTGTAGGACCTACCTTGTTGATAGTGTTGTTAAACTAGGGCCTGTAGGACCTGCCTTGTTGATAGTGTTGTTAAGAAGGCAGAGCAGCTCTTTATTATAGACATACTTCTCCCCATCTTAGCTACTGTTGTATCAATATGTTTTGACCATGGCAGTTTACTGTCCAGGGTTACTCCAAGCAGTTTAGTCACCTCAACTTGCTCAATTTCCACATGATGTATTACAAGATTTAGTTGAGGTTTATTGTTTAGTGAATGACTTGTCCCAAATAAAATGCTTTCAATTTTGGAAATATTTAGGACGAACTTATTACTTGCCACCCATTCTGAAACTAACTACAGCTCTTTGTTAAGTTTTGCAGTGATTTCACTCAAAGCCAGTGGAATGTTACTTGTAAAGATTTTTTTTTAAGTAATGGGGCCGAGACAGCTTCCCTGGGGAATTCCCTGACTCTAGCTGGATTATGTTAGAGAGGCTTCCATTAAAGAACACACTCTTGTGTTCTGTTAGACAGGTAACTCTTTCTCCATAATATAGCAAGGGGGGGTGCAAAGCCATAACACGTTTGCCGATTGGTTGTGCAGCCTGACTTATTTACCATTCGTTTTGCCTCATCCCTCTCAACCATAAAATTTTTTCAATTCCTCATCAATCCACGGAGATTTAACCGTTTTACAGTCGTTTTATTAAATGGCTGCATGCTTATTAGTAACTGGAATAAGCAATTTCATAAACATGTTAAGTGCAGCGTCTGGTTGCTCCTCACTTCACACCAACAAATATTATTTACATCATCAACATATGAATCACTACAAAACTTCTTGTTTGACATCTTATACAGTATATTAGGCCCAGTCTTTGGAACTTTGGTTTTCCTAGACATGGCTACCATATTGTGATCACTACATCCTATGGATCTGGATACTGCTTGAAAGCAAATTTCTCCAGCATCAGTTTTTTTTTAAGTGATCAATACATGTTGATTTCATTCCTGTGCTGTTTGTAACTACCCTGGTAGGTTGACTGATAACCTGAACCAGGTTGCAGGTTGAACCTGTAGCCATATTACCTCCAACATTATTTTTGCCATAAACACACAGGACTAATCTCCTGCTCAAGGAAGTCTCTCAGGAGAAAGACGGTTAGATCACTTCACGTCTTAGTAATGAGTTTTGCCATGCCGGTTGTATGACTTAAATATTAAGAGCGGGAAGAGTATCGCCACAGCATTGCGTCACAGCTCTGTCACTGTGCATTTACTATTTCCCCATGGAGTGACTACTACAAAGTTGTTTTTTTTTTCAAATCTAACCAGTTTTCCTTGAATTTCACAAATATTGAATATGAACATTTCTTGATAGGCTAAATCATCTAATATTAACAGCAGTAAGAGCAGCTTCTCTACGGACAAATATCACAGCTCCCAATGAATAGGCTATAACACTTTAGGAGAGACGAAATGATTCTGTTTCTTTTGAACTATTGCAAAAGGTTTTTAGTGGTGCACGGATAACGACACATTTTCACAAGACAGAACATTTGCTTTCAAGGACATGGAGAGGAAGAAAAGGCTAGGGCAGAGGTCTTTTGCAGAACTAAATGGCTAAGCATGATGAAACGATACGAAATGGCATCAAAAGTAGGCCTAAATCTAAGCTATGGCATGAAAGCAGGTTCCTAAAGGCAAGTATTTAAATCTGTCAGCACAGCCCTAGATCAATCACTAGGACTCTTAAAATAATGGGTCAGCGCATGGCCTAGCGTCATCCAGCTCTCACTGGGTATGAAGGAACAAACAGTGATGACCACTTACTATTTCCATGAAGGAAAGATCGAAAAACGGTACACTTCTGAATGATCCCACGGTTTCATGTTCCAACGTTTTGAACTGAAAAGTCTTCGTCAGGCTCCTCACACTTGTAGACTGATCTCAAGAGAAACTAAACAAGTTCATTGAAACTAAACAAAACGCTGAACATATGGGTATTATACAAACAGATACTGTACATGTGGATGCTCAGGCTGGGCACTGGATAGCTTCATACTCATAATGTAGGTTGATTCCACACCAGCGTAAGCAGAAAATATTTTTGGGGACTCTGGCAATTCTCACATACAATTATTTATTTTTTCAACAACAAAACAATTACATTACAAATATGAATATTAACACAGTGGCAGTCAAAAGTACAGTACTCTCTATTTTCTACAAATAAAGAAAAACCCTTGAATGAGTAGGTGTGTCCAAACTTTTGTCTGATACTGTATCACAAAAAGTAACTTTTTAGATTTCTTATTTTTAGACGTTTTGTTTGGAACAATATAGCCCACTCTTCAAGCACATCAAATGTCCTGAGCTCTATGGTACTTTTAATGATATTACCCATTTTACACACAGGAATTCACATTTCGGTCAATAACCAATCACAGCCCTCCTTTAGGATTGCACATTGAGCAAATCACCAGCAGAGGGAGTTCCCTTTGAAATCCATTTTACCGTTCACTGAGTTTGTGGTGCTCACAAAATTTCAGAATTAGCAGAGAGCCCACTGGAAATTTAATGTACTTGGACAGTATATTGTTTCAAACAGTATGTAAAAAATGAACAAAAAATGAACAAAATAACTTTTTAGATATTCATATATTTTAATGTTGAATACATTAATGTAAAATATGCTTCATACTTGAGAACACATTATACCACCTAGATTTGGTCTTACGTAGCAACATTTGAAATTGTGTTTTTAACATTGGATAAAAGTAGAGACTCAGAGCTAGATAATAGTACATCACACACTGCAGTTGAGGAACAATGAAAAAGTCATTCTGCTTTGAAAGTTGATAAACTTGTAACCCCACTTTTGAGAAAATGGCACTTGAATGTTTTGGTACACCTACTGGAGAGCTCTCCTTTGTCTACACCCATTCAGCGTCATTCACACCCTCTTAAGCGTTTAGCTCCACCCATTCAGCATCGTTCACACCCTCTTATGCTTTAGCTCCACCCATTCAGCATCGTTAACACCCTCTTAAGCTTTAGCTCCACCCATCTCTTTGAGGATTCACATGTGAGGCCATGTGCTAAACAGAGTGAGTAAGGTAGTGTAGTCAACAACCAAAGATTTCAAGACTAAAAGTGGTGAAAGTACAAGCAAAACAGTAGTGGTAAAAATACACCTTAACTCGTCCTTGTCCTTTATCCTAATCTGACGTTGGTGCAGGTCATGTTGTTCTTCACATTACCGTATCTTATCAAGGCACAAGGCGAGACCCAGATGCAGACACAGGAGGCAGATGGTTGGAGTCTTACAATGTTTATTAATCCAAAGGAGTAGGCAAGAGAATGGTCGAGGACAGGCAAAAAGGTCAAAACCAGATCAGAGTCCAGGAGGTACAGAGTGGCAGACAGGCTCGTGGTCAAGGCAGGCAGAATGGTCAGGCAGGCGGGTATAAAAGTCCAGAAACAGGCAAGAATCAAAACCGGGAGGACTAGAAAAAGGAGAATAGCAAAAGGAGTACGAGAAAAACACGCTGATTGACTTAACTAAACATACAAGATGAACTGGCACAGAGAGACAGGAAACACAGGGATAAATACACTGGTACAGAGAGACAGGAAACACAGGGATAAATACACTGGTACAGAGAGACAGGAAACACAGGGATAAATACACTGGTACAGAGAGACAGGAAACACAGGGATAAATACACTGGCACAGAGAGACAGGAAACACAGGGATAAATACACTGGTACAGAGAGACAGGAAGCACAGGGATAAATACACTGGCACAGAGAGACAGGAAACACAGGGATAAATACACTGGCACAGAGAGACAGGAAACACAGGGATAAATACACTGGCACAGAGAGACAGGAAACACAGGGATAAATACACTGGTACAGAGAGACAGGAAGCACAGGGATAAATACACTGGCACAGAGAGACAGGAAACACAGGGATAAATACACTGGTACAGAGAGACAGGAAGCACAGGGATAAATACACTGGCACAGAGAGACAGGAAGCACAGGGATAAATACACTGGTACAGAGAGACAGGAAGCACAGGGATAAATACACTGGCACAGAGAGACAGGAAACACAGGGATAAATACACTGGTACAGAGAGACAGGAAGCACAGGGATAAATACACTGGCACAGAGAGACAGGAACACAGGGATAAATACACTGGTACAGAGAGACAGGAAGCACAGGGATAAATACACTGGCACAGAGAGACAGGAAACACAGGGATAAATACACTGGTACAGAGAGACAGGAAGCACAAGGATAAATACACTGGCACAGAAAGACAGGAAACACAGAGATAAATACACTGGGGAGAACAAGCGACACCTGGAGGGGGAGGAGACAATAACAGGGACAGGTGAAACAGATCAGGGTGTGACAGTCTCTGGTAAACAAACACTATATCAAATCAAATCTATAGCTGTGGTTCAAATACTCATACTAACCACACTAACCATACTATTTGTGACATAAATTGAGTATATAATATGCTTATTGGTCATGTTAACACACAGCTTAATTTTTCTGCGCTAGGGGGATTTGATACTGTACTGTAGATGGTGTAACCAGATGGCTGATAGGGTAGAGTATGATTGAGTCACAAATGTCACCATATTTCCCTATGTAGTGCACTACTCTAAACCAGGGCCCATATAGCTCTCATCAAAAGTAGTGCACTATGTAGGGAATAGGGGTCCCATTTGGGACGCACACTTGGGTGGGCAGACCTGGACAAGCCACTGTGTATGGCGGCCAAATATATTCATCACTTTCACTCCTCCACCAATTAGGAATTGTTTCCCTTTCGAATACAACAGATATTTAGTATAAATGTTAAAATACCACAAACTACGTATTAAGTACAAGTCAAAACATATATTAAAAAGAGCCGCCAAGGTCTGAACTTAAATCACCAATGTGCTTAAAAGGCTTTTCCGGTGTCTAAGTGCCTAATTCCTTCACAGTCAGAGAACCTAGGTGGTCTCCTCCTAGCCAGTCAGAAACGGACGTGACATGTCACATGAGCACTCTATATTGAAACATAACATGTTATAATATAACAGAACAGGGCAAGCTGACATCGGCAACATACATTTACTTCTCTGTCCATAACATGTAGCTTCCAATGTTATAACAATAACACACACACACACACACACACACACACACACACACACACAATCCAGCGCCGACAGTCCTGTCCTGTCACCAACATTTGTTCCTCTCTGGGTTCCCATTACATCAGACCTAGCTGGACTGGGCAACCCATCTCCTCTCCTGGGTTATCAAGCATAGGGAGGGGAGAAGTGGGTGAGAGGTGGGGAGGCAGCCAGGCCAGGGACTACTACAGGCTTGTGATATCAACTGTCCAGTGAAGATTTGACATTTCCGCATTCATCAACCGCCAGCCCAATGTTATGACGGAGTGGCTGGAGCAGAACTGTACAGACCCCCCCCCCCCCCCACCCCCCAACTCCTCTTATGACAGAATGGCTAGTACAGAACAGTACAGACCCCCCCCCCCCCCCCCCCCCCCCCAACTCCTCTTATGACAGAATGGCTAGTACAGAACTCCTTTTAGTACGGAGTGGCTGGTACAGAACAGTACAGACCCACCCAAAACTCCTCTTAGTACGGAGTGGCTGGTACAGTACAGTACAGACCCCCCCCCCAACTCTTCTAATGACAGAATGGCTAGTGTAAGAGGGGGGGGGGGGGGTCTGTACTGTTCTGCACTAGCCATTCTGTCATAAGCGTCAATCTGTCATGGCTTCATTGTGTGTGTGTGTGTGCGCGTGCGTGCGTGCGTGCGTGCGTGCGCCTCTCATTATTTTATGCATTCAGCACAGCACCTCCAGCCTCGAGAATAAAACACTTCCTCATCACATTATGAGCGCCGGTGTGCGTCGTGTCCATGGTGACACACGTGAGTGTGTAAGTCAGGCTGTGCAGCCTTCACGGCGGCTCCAGATGGAACTGGTATTTGATGTGTCCTGCAGGAGTTAATGGCAGCAAGGTTATGTCTGTTCTCTCACTCCATGTAGGGTATATTAGTTTAAAACAATCTGGCTACTGCATCAGCAGCCTGATTAGTATACTGTAACAGGCTACTGAAACAGGTTATTGTATTAGTATACTGAATCAGGCTACTGAATCAGGCTACTGTAACAGGCTACTGAAACAGGCTATTGTATTAGTATACTGAATCAGGCTACTGAATCAGGCTACTGTAACAGGCTACTGTATTAGTATACTGTATAAGGCTACTGAAACAGGCTATTGTATTAGTATACTGAATCAGGCTACTGTAACAGGCTACTGTAACAGGCTACTGAAACAGGCTATTGTATTAGTATACTGAATCAGGCTACTGAATCAGGCTACTGTAACAGGCTACTGAAACAGGCTATTGTATTAGTATACTGAATCAGGCTACTGTATCAGGCTACTGAAACAGGCTACTGTATTAGTATACTGTATAAGGCTACTGAAACAGGCTACTGTAACAGGCTACTGAAACAGGCTACTGTATTAGTATACTGTAACAGGCTACTGAAACAGGCTACTGTATTAGTATACTGCATCAGGCTACTGTATCAGGCTACTGAAACAGGCTACTGAATCAGGCTACTGAAACAGGCTACTGAAACAGGCTACTGAAACAGGCTACTTACTGTATTAGTATACTGAATCAGGCTACTGAAACAGGCTACTTACTGTATTAGTATACTGAATCAGGCTACTGAATCAGGCTACTGTATCAGTCAACTGTATCAGGCTACTGAATCAGGCTACTGAAACAGGCTACTGTATTAGTATACTGTATAAGGCTACTGAAACAGGCTACTGTATTAGTATACTGTATAAGGCTACTGAAACAGGCTACTGAATCAGGCTACTGAAACAGGCTACTGAAACAGGCTACTGAAACAGGCTACTGAAACAGGCTACTTACTGTATTAGTATACTGAATCAGGCTACTGTGTTAGTATACTGAATCAGGCTACTGTGTTAGTATACTGAACCAGGCTACTGAAACAGGCTACTTACTGTATTAGTATACTGAATCAGGCTACTGAAACAGGCTACTGAATCAGGCTACTGAATCAGGCTACTGAATCAGGCTACTGCATCAGGCTACTGTATCGGGCTACTGAATCAGGCTACTGAATCAGGCTACTGTATCAGGCTACTGAAACAGGCTACTGTATTAGTATACTGTATCAGGCTACTGAAACATGCTACTTACTGTATTAGTATACTGAATCAGGCTACTGTATCATGCTACTGAATCAGGTTACTGCATTAGGCTACTATATAGACTACTGAATCAGGCTACTGTATCAGGCTACTGTATTGGTATACTGTATCAGGCTACTGTATCAGGCTACTGTAACAGTATACTGTATCAGGCTACTGTATCAGGCTACTGTATTGGTATAATGTATTAGTAAACTGTATCAGGCTACTGTATCAGGCTACTGAATCAGGCTACTGAATCAGGCTACTGCATTAGGCTACTATATAGACTACTGAATCAGGCTACTGTATTAGTATACTGAATCAGGCTACTGAATCAGGCTACTGTATCAGGTTACTGAATCAGGCTATTGTATCAGTATACTGAATCAGGCTACTGCATCAGGCTACTGAAACAGGCTACTGAAACAGGCTACTGTATTAGTATACTGTATCATGCTACTGAATCAGGCTACTGAATCAGGCTACTGTATCAGGTTACTGAAACAGGCCACTGTATTAGTATACTGAATCAGGCTACTGAAACAGGCTACTGAAACAGGCTACTGTATTAGTATACTGAATCAAGCTACTGAATCAGGCTCCTGAATCAGGCTACCGTAACGGGCTACTGTATCAGTATGTGTGGGTAATATACACTACATGACCAATAATATGTGGACACCTGCTCATCGAACATCTCATTACAAAATCATGGGCATTAATATGGAGCTGGTCCCCACTTTGCTGCTATAACAGCCTCCACTCTTCTGGGAAGGCTTTCCACTAGATGTTGGAACATTGCTGCTATAACAGCCTCCACTCTTCTGGGAAGACTTTCCACTAGATGTTGGAACAATGCTGCTATAACAGCCTCCACTCTTCTGGGAAGACTTTCCACTAGATGTTGGAACATTGCTGCTATAACAGCCTCCACTCTTCTGGGAAGGCTTTCCACTAGATGTTGGAACATTGCTGCTATAACAGCCTCCACTCTTCTGGGAAGGCTTTCCACTAGATGATGGAACATTGCTGCTATAACAGCCTCCACTCTTCTGGGAAGGCTTTCCACTAGATGATGGAACATTGCTGTTATAACAGCCTCCACTCTTCTGGGAAGGCTTTCCACTAGATGTTGGAACATTGCAGCGAGGACTTGCATCCATTCAGACACAAGAGCATTAGTGAGGTGGGGCACTGATGTTGGGCGATTAGACCTGGCTAGCAGTCTCTGTTCCAATTCATCCCAAAGGTGTTCCATGGGGTTGAGGTCAGGGATCTGTGCAGCCCAGTCAAGTTCTTCCACACCAATGGCGGCGAGCTTTACACTTGGCATTGCGCATGGTGATCTTAGTTTTGTGAGCGGCTGATCGGCCACGGAAACCCATTTCATGAAGCTCCCGACGAACAGTTTTGGTGTTGGCGTTACTTCCAAAGGCAATATAGGACGCCGTAGTGAGTGTTGCAACCGAGGACAGACAATTTTCATGCGCCACGCGCTTCAACACTCGATGGTCCCGTTCTGTGAGCTTGTGTGGCCTAGCACTTCGCGGCTGAGCCGTTGTTGTTCCTAGACATTTCCACTTCACAATAACAGACATTACAGTTGACAGGGGAGACTCTAGCGGGGCAGAAATTTGACAAACTGACTTGTTGGAAAGGTGGCATCCTATCACAGTGCCACGTGGAAAGTCACAGAGCTCTTCAGTACAGGCCATTCTACTGCCATTGTTTGTCTATGGAGATTGCATGGCTGTGTGCTCGATTTTATACACCTGTCAGCAACGGGTGTGGTTGAAATAGCTGAATCCACTGATTTGAAAAGGTGTCCACATACTTTTGTATATATAGTGTACACGTGCGTGCCTTCAAGGTTTTGTATTTAGTCTAGCCGTCGTCATCGTGTCAGCTAATGGGAATCCTAATCAAATAAAATATCCTTTCAGACAGACAGAGATGCAAAGCTCTCTCCTTCAGTCCTATCGGCCCTCTGTATATAGGCTAAGATCCCTGGCATCAATAATCCAGTCTGACGCAGAGCAGATCGTCTCAAGGAGAGCCTGTCACTTTGTCTCACCACTCTGCCCACCATGAAGACCGAAGATAATAAACAAGAAGTGACAACACCTGTGATAGTCCATACATCTCCCTCCCTCTCTCTCCCTCCTCCCCTGTCTATACATCTCCCTCCCTCTCCCTCCTCCCCTGTCTATACATCTCCCTCCCTCTCTCCTCCCCTGTCTATACATCTCCCTCCCTCTCTCTCCTCCCCTGTCTATACATCCCCCTTCTCTCCACGTCTCCCTCCCTCTCTCTCCTCCCCTGTCTATACATCTCCCTTCTCTCCACGTCTCCCTCCCTCTCTCTCCTCCCCTGTCTATACATCTCCCTCCCTCTCTCTCCTCCCCTGTCTATACATCTCCTTTCTCTCCACGTCTCCCTCCCTCTCTCTCCTCCCCTGTCTATACATCTCCCTCCCTCTCTCTCCTCCCCTGTCTATACATCTCCTTTCTCTCCATGTCTTCCTCCCTCTCTCTCCTCCCCTGTCTATACATCGCCTTTCTCTCCATGTTTCCCTCCCTCTCTCTCCTCCCCTGTCTATACATCTCCCTCCCTCTCTCTCCTCCCCTGTCTATACATCTCCTTTCTCTCCATGTCTTCCTCCCTCTCTCTCCTCCCCTGTCTATACATCTCCTTTCTCTCCATGTCTCCCTCCCTCTCTCTCCTCCCCTGTCTATACATCTCCCTCCCTCTCTCTCCTCCCCTGTCTATACATCTCCCTTCTCTCCACGTCTCCCTCCCTCTCTCTCCTCCCTTCTCTCCACGTCTCCCTCCCTCTCTCTCCTCCCCTGTCTATACATCTCCCTTCTCTCCACGTCTCCCTCCCTCTCTCTCCTCCCCTGTCTATACGTCTCCCTCCCTCTCTCTCCTCCCCTGTCTATACATCTCCCTCCCTCTCTCTCCTCCCCTGTCTATACATCTCCCTCCCTCTCTCTCCTCCCCTGTCTATACATCTCCCTCCCTCTCTCTCCCTCCTCCCCTGTCTATACATCTCCCTCCCTCTCTCTCCTCCCCTGTCTATACATCTCCCTCCCTCTCTCTCCTCCCCTGTCTATACATCTCCCTCCCTCTCTCTCCTCCCCTGTCTATACATCTCCCTCCCTCTCTCTCTTCCCCTGTCTATACGTCTCCCTCCCTCTCTCTCCTCCCCTGTCTATACATCTCCCTCCCTCTCTCTCCTCCCCTGTCTATACATCTCCCTCCCTCTCTCTCCTCCCCTGTCTATACATCTCCCTCCCTCTCTCTCCTCCCCTGTCTATACATCTCCCTCCCTCTCTCTCCTCCCCTGTCTATACATCTCCCTCCCTCTCTCTCCTCCCCTGTCTATACATCTCCCTCCCTCTCTCTCCCCCCTGTCTATACATCTCCCTCCCTCTCTCTCCTCCCCTGTCTATACATCTCCCTCCCTCTCTCTCCCCCCCTGTCTATACATCTCCCTCCCTCTCTCTCCTCCCCTGTCTATACATCTCCCTCCCTCTCTCTCCCCCCTGTCTATACATCTCCCTCCCTCTCTCTCCTCCCCTGTCTATACATCTCCCTCCCTCTCTCTCCTCCCCTGTCTATACATCTCCCTCCCTCTCTCTCCTCCCCTGTCTATACATCTCCCTCCCTCTCTCTCCTCCCCTGTCTATACATCTCCCTCCCTCTCTCCTCCCCTGTCTATACATCTCCCTCCTCTCTCTCCTCCCCTGTCTATACATCTCCCTTCTCTCCACGTCTCCTTCCCTCTCTCTCCTCCCCTGTCTATACATCTCCCTTCTCTCCACGTCTCCCTCCCTCTCTCTCCTCCCCTGTCTATACATCTCCCTCCCTCTCTCTCCTCCCCTGTCTATACATCTCCCTTCTCTCCACGTCTCCCTCCCTCTCTCTCCTCCCCTGTCTATACATCTCCCTTCTCTCTACGTCTCCCTCCCTCTCTCTCCTCCCCTGTCTATACATCTCCCTTCTCTCCACGTCTCCCTCCCTCTCTCTCCTCCCCTGTCTATACATCTCCCTCCCTCTCTCTCCTCCCCTGTCTATACATCTCCCTCCCTCTCTCTCCTCCCCTGTCTATACATCTCCTTTCTCTCCCCTCCCCTGTCTATACATCTCCTTTCTCTCCATGTCTTCCTCCCTCTCTCTCCTCCCCTGTCTATACATCTCCTTTCTCTCCACGTCTTCCTCTCTCTCACTCCTCTCCTTAAAATATTTACCAAACAAAAAAATATTGATTTCAAAGTTTAACATACAATACAACTCTTTGCACAAGGACTACATTGAAAAACTTACACAAACTTACACACTTACTTTTTTTTTACATTTACTGTAAAAAAAACTGTGCTGATCCTAAACTTCGTATCTGCACAGTTCTTCCTGTAAATGTGTTTTTGTACAAAATGTCTGTGGAAATTGTTAAAAGTAGTCAATGTGCATAGAGTTCTATAGTTTGTTAAACTTGAAAATTAATATTTTTTGTTTGGTGTACATTTTAAAGTGAGTCTCAGTGTTATTCCGTTACTTTGGAATTACTACTGCATTATACGGTGCTTCAGATAATATCATCACAGAATCAACTGAGATTGAACTTGGTGGAGGACGCCTTGTGTTCTGCAGAAGAAAAATAAGAAGAATTACCACCTAAAGCGAGACTGATTCAAGACCGAGACCGGGAGGGGGACCAGGGGACCGAGACTGAGTCAAGACCGAGACCGGGAGGGGGACCAGGGGTCCGAGACCGAGTCAAGACCGAGACCGGGAGGGGACCAGGGGTTCGAGACCGGGTCAAGACCGAGACGGCGAGGGGGACCAGGGGTGAGACCGGGTCAAGACCGAGACGGGGACCAGGGGTGAGACCGAGTCAAGACCGAGACCGGGACCGAGACCGAGTCAAGACCGAGACGGGGAGGGGGACCAGGGGTGAGACCGAGTCAAGACCGAGACCGGGACCGAGACCGAGTCAAGACCGAGACGGGGAGGGGGACCAGGGGTGAGACCGGGTCAAGACCGAGACCGGGAGGGGGACCAGGGGTGAGACCGAGTCAAGACCGAGACCGGGAGGGGGGACCAGGGGTGAGACCAAGTCAAGACCGAGACCGGGAGGGGGGACCAGGGGTGAGACCGAGTCAAGACCGAGACCGGGAGGGGGGACCAGGGGTGAGACCAAGTCAAGACCGAGACCGGGAGGGGGACCAGGGGTGAGACAGAGTCAAGACCGAGACCGGGAGGGGGGACCAGGGGTGAGACCAAGTCAAGACCGAGATCAGAAAATATAATAGTCCAATTCAAGACCATGATTGTAATTTTGTTAAATCACCATCATACAAGTTCAAAACGTCCAGTATTTCTGTGTTCATATTTCAGAACAACATCTGGATTCTTTACACATTTTGATAGTGAATCAAAATGCATGTTGAGGGAAAATAAAGCTAAATAAGTTTACAAAAACATATGAAGGCCAACAGGTTACTGCGCAATAGTGAGCAGTAGTTTTCCCACAGTCTAGCTAGCTAGGTTTTGTTGTGGGCTAATTTGCGTTTTCCCACGGTCTAGCTAGCTAGGTTTTGTTGTGGGCTAATTTGCGTTTTCCCATGGTCTAGCCTCTTTGGGCTAGGAGCACGTATTTTGACTCCTGGGTGAAAAGCGTGCCCAAAGTAAACTGCCTGTTACTCAGGCCCAGAAGCTAGGATATGCATATAGTTGTTAGATTTGGATAGAAAACACTCTACAGTTTCTAAAACTGTTAATGTCTGTGTATATAACAGAACTGATATGGCAGGCGAAACCCAGAGGACAAACCATCACAAAAAAAAAATTCAGCCTACCACTGTTTTCAATGTCACTTTTATTATAAGACAAAAACCTCCCAGATTGCAGTTCCTAGGGCTTCCACTAGATGTCAGTCTTTAGAAAGAGTTTCATGCTGTTTTTTTGAAAAATGAGCCAGAAATTTTTTGTTATTATAGGTGGCTCCCATTTTGGCTGTAGTGCTTCCAAGCGCGTGGAAGAGAGCGCGTTCTTTGGTATTTTCTCCGGTGAAGACAATAATGATCCTCTGTCTTAAATTTTATCGTTTATATTCGTATTAGGGTACCTAAGATTTGATTAGAAACGTTGTTAGGGATTCATTTTGTTGCATTTTGATGGAGGGAAACTGGGTGGATTATTGACTGAAGCGCACCAGCTAAACTGAATTTTTATGGACATAAAGGACATTATCGAACAAAAGGACAATTTGTGATGTACAGTGGGGCAAAAAACTATTTAGTCAGCCACCAATTGTGCAAGTTCTCCCACTTAAAAAGATGCGAGAGGCCTGTAATTTTCATCATAGGTACATTTCAACTATGACAGACAAAATGAGAAAAAAAATCCAGAAAATCACATTGTAGGATTTTTAATGAATTTATTTGCAAATTATGGTGGAAAATAAGTACAGTGGGGCAAAAAAGTATTTAGTCAGCCACCAATTGTGCAAGTTCTCCCACTTAAAAATATGAGAGAGGCCTGTAATCATAGGTATCATCATAGGTACACTTCAACTATGACATACAAAATGTGAAAAAAAATCCTGAAAATTACATTGTAGGATTTTTATGAATTTATTTCATGTCTGTCATAGTTGAAGTGTACCTATGATGAAAATTACAGGCCTCTCTCATCTTTTTAAGTGGGAGAACTTGCACAATTGGTGGCTGACTAAATACTTTTTTGCCCCACTGTAGGTTCACTACTGTACTAACCTGTCACACACTGATGACCTATAGGTTCACCACCGAGCAAACATGTCTATAATATATAAGGCTGTTAAGATATTCATGTAACAACAAAGGAGTGTGTATATATGGTTTGGTGAAGAGGTTTTATGCGCTGACTGAATGGAAGCTGATAAATATTCGTTTTTTTCTCGGCTGGTCTCTGAAATAAAGTCGTCACTGTCCCGAGACAGAATCAAGACCGAGTACAAACGTTTCCGAAACAGAGACAAGACCGAGTACAAACGTTTCCGAAACAGGGACAAGACCGAGTACAAACGTTTCCGAAACAGAGACAAGACCGAGACGCTCGAGACCGGACTCGGAGCACTACAACACTGGAGCAAAATAATCCAAATGGTTATTGTCATTAACTGACTACAGAAAGGGTTTGTGTGAAGGCTCCAAAACGACACAGTGTTCTGCTGTTCAGCACAACCACAGGGGAAAAAGCTACACAAGTTCAGAAAACAAAAGAGAGAATTTTCTCCGCCTCCACATTGTCTCATAAACTATGACCTGCATCTCCCACAAACCCCACAATGAAATGCCAACGGTCCTGTGCCACCTTGTACGACCCAAGCAAAATGTCAAAACATGCAGGATTAGTTGAGACATTGTGCTTGGTGGCCACAATGCTGGGCACAGTGGTAAGGGTTAGCCATAGGGGGCCTAGTAAAGTAGATCACATCGGACATGTTAGATGGTAGCACGGCAAGGTTCACAGAGGACACAATAAGAAAGGAGGACAAAATGCTAAAAGGAAGTTCCAGCGTCTTTGAATCCTCTGCTCCATCTTAGTACTGAAACCCCAAAACAACCAACCTGGAACAGGAAGTTAAGATGGTGATTCAGACCAACCAACCTGGAACAGGAAGTTAAGATGGTGATTCAGACAAACCAACCTGGAACAGGAAGTTAAGATGGTGATTCATACCAACCAACCTGGAACAGGAAGTTAAGATGTTGATTCAGACCAACCAACCTGGAACAGGAAGTTAAGATGGTGATTCAGACCAACCAACCTGGAACAGGAAGTTAAGATGGTGATTCAAGGCGCAGGGCGGAAGGCTGAGTTTAGTCTCTTCTAGCTCTCCTAGGGGAAAAAAGGTATGATTTCATACTATCATTGAAAACATTGAGTCATTTTTAACATTTCATGTGAACATCCCATCGCTTATCAGATCCTACCCTTTTCCTGATATGACAAATGTAAGCCAGGAAAAGGGACACAAAATCATCAGCGAGCCGATTCATCGGAAAGGAATACAGGCCTTAGTCTGACGCCAAAGATAGAGCCAGTATTACATACATTAATACACAGTCTAAACACATGCTGCTGTTCTGTTGACACTCTCTCTAGGTGGCTGCTTGACTGTCTGCCTACCTGCCCTGCCTGCCCACCTGCCTGTCCTCCCACCTGTCCACCTGCCTGTCCTCCCACCTGTCCACCTGTCTGGGCTGATGCTCAGAGGAAGGTATTTTACCTCTCAGCTCTCTGTGGGACTGTGACACTATATCATACTGTTCTCTGCATAGTGCACTACTACCCCATCTGACTCTGGCTAAAAGTAGTGCACTACTACCCCATCTGACTCTGGCCAAAAGTAGTGCACTACTACGCCATCTGACTCTGGCCAAAAGTAGTGCACTACTACACCATCTGACTCTGGCTAAAAGTAGTGCACTACTACCCCATCTGACACTGGCTAAAAGTAGTGCACTACTTCCCCATCTGGCTCTAGCTAAAAGTAGTGCACTATGTAGGGAATAGGGTGCTGTTTTAAATACACACTGGGACTGTATCTCATACTGTAAAACATACACAACTTCTCTCTCTCTTTAAACGTCAACATGGCACTAGCTCTTTCGGCCACGGCTCGACATTATAAAAGGTTTTCTGATAGACAAACAGCTCCTCCCTCCTAGGAATGACAGTTAGAATGTTTCACTAACAGCATCCCCCCTCCTAGGAATGACAGAATGTTTCACTAACAGCTCCTCCCTCCTAGGAATGACAGTTAGAATGTTTCACTAACAGCATCCCCTCTCCTATGAATGACAGTTAGAATGTTTCCCTAAAAGCTCCTCCCTCCTAGGAATGACAGTTAGAATGTTTCACTAACAGATTCCCCTCCTAGGAATGACAGTTAGAATGTTTCACTAACAGCTTCCCCCTCCTAGGAATGACAGTAGGAATGTTTCACTAACAGCTTCCCCCTCCTAGGAATGACAGTTAGAATGTTTCACTAACAGATTCCCCTCCTAGGAATGACAGTTAGAATGTTTCACTAACAGCTTCCCCCTCCTAGGAATGACAGTTAGAATGTTTCACTAACAGCTTCCCCCTCCTAGGAATGACAGTTAGAATGTTTCACTAACAGATTCCCCTCCTAGGAATGACAGTTAGTGAAACATTCTAACTGTCATTCCTAGGAGGGGAATCTGTTAGTGAAACATTCTAACAGCTTCCCCCTACTAGGAATGACAGTTAGAATGTTTCCCTAACAGCTCCTCCCTCCTAGGAATGACAGTTAGAATGTTTCACTAACAGCTTCCCCCTCCTAGGAATGACAGTAGGAATGTTTCACTAACAGCTTCCCCCTCCTAGGAATGACAGTAGGAATGTTTCACTAACAGCTTCCCCCTCCTAGGAATGACAGTTAGAATGTTTCACTAACAGCTCCTCCCTCCTAGGAATGACAGTTAGAATGTTTCACTAACAGTTTCACCCTCCTAGGAATGACAGTAGGAATGTTTCACTAACAGCTTCCCCCTCCTAGGAATGACAGTTAGAATGTTTCACTAACAGCTTCCCCCTCCTAGGAATGACAGTTAGAATGTTTCACTAACAGCTCCTCCCTCCTAGGAATGACAGTTAGAATGTTTCACTAACAGATTCCCCTCCTAGGAATGACAGTTAGAATGTTTCACTAACAGATTCCCCTCCTAGGAATGACAGTTAGAATGTTTCACTAACAGCTTCCCCCTACTAGGAATGACAGAATGTTTCACTAACAGCTTCCCCCTCCTAGGAATGACAGTTAGAATGTTTCACTAACAGCTTCCCCCTACTAGGAATGACAGAATGTTTCACTAACAGCTCCTCCCTCCTAGGAATGACAGTTAGAATGTTTCACTAACAGCTTCCCCCTCCTAGGAATGACAGTTAGAATGTTTCACTAACAGCTTCCCCCTCCTAGGAATGACAGTTAGAATGTTTCACTAACAGCTCCTCCCTCCTAGGAATGACAGTTAGAATGTTTCACTAACAGCATCCCCCCTCCTAGGAATGACAGAATGTATCACTAACAGCATCCCCCCTCCTAGGAATGACAGTTAGAATGTTTCACTAACAGCTTCCCCCTCCTAGGAATGACAGTTATAATGTTTCACTAACAGCTCCTCCCTCCTAGGAATGACAGAATGTTTCACTAACAGCTTTCCCCTCCTAGGAATGACAGTTAGAATGTTTCACTAACAGCTCCTCCCTCCTAGGAATGACAGAATGTTTCACTAACAGCTTCCCCCTCCTAGGAATGACAGTTAGAATGTTTCACTAACAGCTCCTCCCTCCTAGGAATGACAGTTAGAATGTTTCCCTAACAGCTTTCCCCTCCTAGGAATGACAGAATGTTTCACTAACAGCTCCTCCCTCCTAGGAATGACAGTTAGAATGTTTCACTAACAGCTTCCCCCTCCTAGGAATGACAGTTAGAATGTTTCACTAACAGCTTCCCCCTCCTAGGAATGACAGTTAGAATGTTTCACTAACAGCTTCCCCCTCCTAGGAATGACAGTAGGAATGTTTCACTAACAGCTTCCCCCTCCTAGGAATGACAGTTAGAATGTTTCACTAACAGATTCCCCTCCTAGGAATGACAGTTAGAATGTTTCACTAACAGCTTCCCCCTCCTAGGAATGACAGTTAGAATGTTTCACTAACAGCTTCCCCCTCCTAGGAATGACAGTTAGAATGTTTCACTAACAGATTCCCCTCCTAGGAATGACAGTTAGAATGTTTCACTAACAGCTTCCCCCTACTAGGAATGACAGTTAGAATGTTTCCCTAACAGCTCCTCCCTCCTAGGAATGACAGTTAGAATGTTTCACTAACAGCTTCCCCCTCCTAGGAATGACAGTAGGAATGTTTCACTAACAGCTTCCCCCTCCTAGGAATGACAGTAGGAATGTTTCACTAACAGCTTCCCCCTCCTAGGAATGACAGTTAGAATGTTTCACTAACAGCTCCTCCCTCCTAGGAATGACAGTTAGAATGTTTCACTAACAGTTTCACCCTCCTAGGAATGACAGTAGGAATGTTTCACTAACAGCTTCCCCCTCCTAGGAATGACAGTTAGAATGTTTCACTAACAGCTTCCCCCTCCTAGGAATGACAGTTAGAATGTTTCACTAACAGCTCCTCCCTCCTAGGAATGACAGTTAGAATGTTTCACTAACAGATTCCCCTCCTAGGAATGACAGTTAGAATGTTTCACTAACAGATTCCCCTCCTAGGAATGACAGTTAGAATGTTTCACTAACAGCTTCCCCCTACTAGGAATGACAGAATGTTTCACTAACAGCTTCCCCCTCCTAGGAATGACAGTTAGAATGTTTCACTAACAGCTTCCCCCTACTAGGAATGACAGAATGTTTCACTAACAGCTCCTCCCTCCTAGGAATGACAGTTAGAATGTTTCACTAACAGCTTCCCCCTCCTAGGAATGACAGTTAGAATGTTTCACTAACAGCTTCCCCCTCCTAGGAATGACAGTTAGAATGTTTCACTAACAGCTCCTCCCTCCTAGGAATGACAGTTAGAATGTTTCACTAACAGCATCCCCCCTCCTAGGAATGACAGAATGTATCACTAACAGCATCCCCCCTCCTAGGAATGACAGTTAGAATGTTTCACTAACAGATTCCCCTCCTAGGAATGACAGTTAGAATGTTTCACTAACAGCTTCCCCCTACTAGGAATGACAGAATGTTTCACTAACAGCTTCCCCCTCCTAGGAATGACAGTTAGAATGTTTCACTAACAGCTCCTCCCTCCTAGGAATGACAGTTAGAATGTTTCACTAACAGCTTCCCCCTCCTAGGAATGAAGTTAGAATGTTTCACTAACAGCTCCTCCCTCCTAGGAATGACAGTTAGAATGTTTCACTAACAGCTTCCCCCTCCTAGGAATGACAGTTAGAATGTTTCACTAACAGCTCCCCCTCCTAGGAATGACAGTTAGAATGTTTCACTAACAGCTTCCCCCTCCTAGGAATGACAGTTAGAATGTTTCACTAACAGCTTCCCCCTCCTAGGAATGACAGTTAGAATGTTTCACTAACAGCTTCCCCCTCCTAGGAATGACAGTTAGAATGTTTCACTAACAGCTTCCCCCCTCCTAGGAATGACAGTTAGAATGTTTCACTAACAGCTTCCCCCTCCTAGGAATGACAGTTAGAATGTTTCACTAACAGCTCCTCCCTCCTAGGAATGACAGTTAGAATGTTTCACTAACAGCTTTCCCCTCCTAGGAATGACAGAATGTTTCACTAACAGCTCCTCCCTCCTAGGAATGACAGTTAGAATGTTTCCCTAACAGCTTCCCCCTCCTAGGAATAACAGTTAGAATGTTTCACTAACAGATTCCCCTCCTAGGAATGACAGTTAGAATGTTTCACTAACAGCTTCCCCCTCCTAGGAATGACAGTTAGAATGTTTCACTAACAGCTTCCCCCTCCTAGGAATGACAGTTAGAATGTTTCCCTAACAGCTTTCCCCTCCTAGGAATGACAGAATGTTTCACTAACAGCTCCTCCCTCCTAGGAATGACAGTTAGAATGTTTCACTAACAGCTTCCCCCTCCTAGGAATGACAGTTAGAATGTTTCACTAACAGCTCCTCCCTCCTAGGAATGACAGTTAGAATGTTTCACTAACAGCTTCCCCCTCCTAGGAATGACAGTTAGAATGTTTCACTAACAGCTCCTCCCTCCTAGGAATGACAGTTAGAATATTTCACTAACAGCTTTCCCCTCCTAGGAATGACAGAATGTTTCACTAACAGCTCCTCCCTCCTAGGAATGACAGTTAGAATGTTTCACTAACAGCTTCCCCCTCCTAGGAATGACAGTTAGAATGTTTCACTAACAGATTCCCCTCCTAGGAATGACAGTTAGTGAAACACTCTAGTAAGATGTCGCAAGGATAATGAAAGAGAAGGGGGAGGAGGAGTGGGGTGAGAGAGAGAAAGAGAGAGAGAGAGACAGAGAGAGAAAGAGAGAGAGAGAGAGAGAAAGAGAGAGAGAGAGAGAGAGAGAGAGAAAAGACAGTGAGAGAGAGAGGAGAGAAAAAGAGATAGAGACAATGTTAGGGGAAGAGGAATACTGGTCACTGGGGGAACATTATGAAAGTAGGGGTGTCGGTACATTGACTTGACACCCTGGATAAATCTCTTAATGTGTCTAAATCCACATAGGAATGCATAAAGATATGTCAGAGAGGAATGGGATCTGTGATGGCATTCTAAGGAATGTTGGATAGATATATACAGTATACACACACACACACACACACACACACACACACATAGCCGGCAGTTTATTAGGTACACCCATCTAGTACCGTGTCGGACCCCCCCCCCCTTAACGTGCGGCAGGAAAACATTCCCCACACCATTACACCACCGCCACCAGCTTGTACCTTCGACACCAGGCATCCTGCCATGGGCTCATTCGGCTGAAGTCGGACCAGGCAATGTTTTTTCCCACTCCTAAATTGTCCAGTGTGGAGGATCGCGTGCCCACTGAAGCAGCTTCTTCTCGTTTTTATCTGATAGGTTTGGAAACCCCGGTGTAGGTCGTCTGCTGCAAATAGCCCGTCCGTCCGTGACGAGGACCGGCAAGTTGTGCGTTCCCGAGACGCCGTTCTGCGCACCACTGTTGTACTGCGCCGTTGTTTTGTCTGTTCGTGTTCCCGCCTGTTAGCTTGAACAATTCTTGCCGTTCTCCTTCGACCTCTCTCATCAACGAGCTGTTTTCGACCCACACGACTGCCTCTGATTGGATGGTTTTTAGTTTGTCACCATTCTCTAAAATGTCCCGGTTCTGGGTAAAGTTCATGATGCAAGTAGACCTTAACCAGGTGCTCGAGGACTAGTGGAAGGATATTAGCCTCATTATATCAAAGCTCCCACCACCATATTTTACAGTAGGCATGGGATTCTTTTCTGTTCATGCGTTCTCATTTCGACACCAAACTCAACACCACCGGTGTGCGTGGCCAAAGAGCTCTAATGTTCATGTCATCTCAACAAATGAGTTTTCTAAAAACAGCATTGGCACTTGGATTGGGGCCGGTGCTTTGGTCAGACGGCATGGACATATAGCTCTTTGGCCATCTCAGGTCACATTCTGTTGGATTACAGTACCAACCCGTAGCATGTTTAATATGAATAGGGCCGAGTCAGAACAGGGAGGGGGGGGGGGGTAGTAGTGCACTACTTTTGACCAGAGGCTGTGTCATAAATAGAACACTAAACAGGGAATAGGGTGCCATTTGGAAACTCAGGCAATGGTTAAAACGTCTCTCTGATTGTAATAACTCTTCAACAAGGCCCTCCAACACTACAACTGCTGATTGAATTCCTAGTGATTGTTCTGTTGTATAGGACATCTATATTTTCCTGCACATAGCCACGCTAGTCAAGCACCAGGACAGAATGAAATAGATAGACTGGCGGAGACAAGGCAGCAATTCTCACTCCAATTTCTTCTCTCTTTTTTTTTTTTTTTTTTTCTGAAAGGGCCTGGTCTCATTTCAACGTGAATACAAATTACTTTTTCCATCTGAGAGGGTGGGTATTTAGGGCTGAAATACATTCCATCAAGACTCAACCAGGCATGATTAAGGCATGATTAAGGCGTGATTAAGGCAGAAGCACCGAATCCCTGGTCTTTATCTAAAGAGTTGAAGCATAGTGTATGTAGACACCTGCTCGTCGAACATCTCATTCCAAAATCATGGGCATTAATATGGAGTTGGTCCTGCCTTTGCTGACATAACAGCCTCCACTCTTCTGGGGAAGGTTTTCCATTAGATGTTGAAACATAACGCGGGGACTTACTTGTGAAGCAGAATTCACCAAGCGTTGGATTGTTCACCCACTAATAGGGAACGTGAGCTGGGTTCAGACCTTCGTGAGACAGGTTAGTTTTACCCTACTGATGATGCGTTGTTGCAAAAGTAATCCTAGTAGTTATTCAGACACAAGAGTATTAGTGAGGTCGGGCGCCGATTTTGGGCGATTAGGCCTGGCTCACAGTCGGCGTTCTAATTCATCCCAAAGGGGTTTGATGTGGTTGAGGTCAAGGCTCTGTGCAGGCCAGTCAAGTTCTTCCACACCGATCTCGACAAACCATTTCTGTATGGACCTCGCTTTGTGCACGGGGTCATTGTCATGCTGAAACAGGAAATGGCCTTCCTCAAACTGTTGCCACAAAGTTGGAAGCACAGAATCGTCTAGAATGTCACTAATGCTTGCTTAAAGTGTTAAAATTTCCCTTCACTGGAACTAAGGGGCCCGAACCATGAACAACAGCCCCAGACCATTATTCCTCATCCACCAAACTTTACAGTTGGCACTATGCATTCCGGTTGGTAGTGTTCTCCTGGCATCCGTCAAACCCGATTCGTCCATCAGATTAGTCACTCCAGTGAAGGCGTTTTCATTGCTCCAGAGTCCAATGGAGATGGCATGGTTGTGTGCTTGATTTTATACATCTGTTAGCAACGTGTGTGTCTGAAGTAGCCAAATCCACTCATTTGAAGGGGTGTCCACATACACTTGATATGCAAACGTATATACTGTATATTAGGAGTATGTTGTTGTTTTTACTCTCTCTGTAGGACACTGGTGGACTGTCAGCTCTCAGACCTTTGTGATGAGGATGACACTGTAGACATGCCACTTGTGCACCAGACAGTCAATAGAAGCTGTCCCCACGGCGTCAAGGACAGACAACGGCTGGAGAGACTAGACAACAGTGTTTCCGCTGCAGTCATTTAGCTGTGGTGCTGCGCCAAGGCAAAATCCTGTCATATCATTTGAAAGGGCTGTTTCTCAGCTTTCAAAGTACGTATCGTGTTTTCATATATAGCTTGACACCAGCAAACTTTGTGCATTATTGCCAGCAGAGCTCATGCTCATTCAGCCAGTTTTGGGAAATCCTGCCAGTGATGCAACAATGCCAACATGGTGATTTCCATTTCCAGTTGGCTTCTGTTCTAAAGCTTAGTGTTTCCTTTCCCTTTAACTTTAGATAGGTCTGTTATAGAGACCTACAGAATTAACTGGTTCTGTTCCCTTATGACATCACTGAGGAAGACGAAGTGGACTGATTCTGTTCCTTTATGACATCACTGAGGAACACGAAGTGGACTGATTCTGTTCCTTTATGACATCACTGAGGAACACGAAGTGGACTGATTCTGTTCCTTTATGACATCACTGAGGAACAAAAAGTGGACTGATTCTGTTCCTTTATGACATCACTGAGGAACAAAAAGTGGACTGATTCTGTTCCTTTATGACATCACTGAGGAACACGAAGTGGACGGATTCTGTTCCTTTATGACATCACTGAGGAACACGAAGTGGACTGATTCTGTTCCTTTATGACATCACTGAGGAACAAAAAGTGGACTGATTCTGTTCCTTTATGACATCACTGAGGAACACGAAGTGGACGGATTCTGTTCCTTTATGACATCACTGAGGAACACAAAGTGGGGAGTAAACTACAGTGAAAGATGGCATCAATTCTCCATCCAACGTAGTGCACACTACTGATTCTCCATCCAACGTAGTGCACATGACTGACTCTCCATCCAACGTAGTGCACACGACTGATTCTTCATCCAACGTAGTGCACACTACTGATTATCCATCCAATGTAGTCCACACTACTGATTCTCCATCCAATGTAGTCCACACTACTGATTCTCCATCCAATGTAGTGCACACTATTGATTCTCCATCCAATGTAGTCCACACTACTGATTCTCCATCCAATGTAGTACACACTACTGATTCTCCATCCAATGTAGTACACACTACTGATTCTCCATCCAATGTAGTACACACTACTGATTCTCCATGCAGTGTAGGCTGCCATGTAGTAAAACATAGTATGACATGCTTTAAATGATGATACTAAATAAGGAATATAAGCATTTGAGTCGAAGTCAAGTCTCCCAGAATACACCCTAGAGAGAGAGAGAGCATAGCAACAGTGCCAGCTATGTAGAAAGAGCGAGAGGGGGGAGAGAGAGAGAGGCAGAGAGTTTACACAGAGTGGCTATGAGATCAGATGGGAGGCAGATAGAGATGGCGTGAAACAGATGTGGTGATGATTGTGGGTGGGGGGGGGGGAGATACACACACTAACACAACGTCCACATCGACACATGCACACACATACCAGCTCCACTCAATCATCTCCATCTCGGTCCAAACCACATAATATCTCCGGCTGAGCCAGTCGCTGAATTACCATTAATGGGACATTAGGAGACAAGCTGCAGGAAGCTGGGGAAGACGAGCTGCAGGAAGCTGGGGAAGACGAGACGCAGGAAGCTGGGGAAGACGAGACGCAGGAAGCTGGGGAAGACGAGACGCAGGAAGCTGGGGAAGACGAGACGCAGGAAGCTGGGGAAGACGAGACGCAGGAAGCTGGGGAAGACAAGCTGATAGGAAGCTGGGGAAGACGAGATGCAGGAAGCTGGGGAAGACAAGCTGCAGGAAGCTGGGGAAGACAAGATGCAGGAAGCTGGGGAAGACGAGCTGCAGGAAGCTGGGGAAGACGAGACGCAGGAAGCTGGGGAAGACGAGACGCAGGAAGCTGGGGAAGACGAGACGCAGGAAGCTGGGGAAGACGAGACGCAGGAAGCTGGGGAAGACGAGACGCAGGAAGCTGGGGAAGACGAGCTGCAGGAAGCTGGGGAAGACGAGACGCAGGAAGCTGGGGAAGACGAGACGCAGGAAGCTGGGGAAGACGAGCTGCAGGAAGCTGGGGAAGACGAGCTGCAGGAAGCTGGGGAAGACAAGCTGCAGGAAGCTGGGGAAGACGAGACGCAGGAAGCTGGGGAAGACGAGACGCAGGAAGCTGGGGAAGACGAGACGCAGGAAGCTGGGGAAGACGAGCTGCAGGAAGCTGGGGAAGACGAGCTGCAGGAAGCTGGGGAAGACAAGCTGCAGGAAGCTGGGGAAGACAAGCTGATAGGAAGCTGGGGAAGACGAGATGCAGGAAGCTGGGGAAGACAAGCTGCAGGAAGCTGGGGAAGACAAGATGCAGGAAGCTGGGGAAGACACCAACAGGTACTTCACAGTATTTCTATTTAATTTTTTCTAACACATTTGATAAACAGGTGCAAGATAGAAATTGGCCTATAACAGTTAGGATCAGCTTGATCTCCCCCTGTAAATTAAGGATGCACTGTGGCTGCCTTCCAAGCACCTGGAACCTTCCCAGAAATGAGATGGGCTGCAAACTTATAGAAGATTAGAATCTAAAACATCTGACCCAGATTAATGTTTTTTTTCAGGTCAAAATTATTAAGGAGCTCCTTTAGCACCTCAGACTCAGTGACCGCCTGCAGGGAGAACCTGTGTAGCGGGGGGGGGGGGGAAATCAGGGCTAGTCGCATTAGAAGGAGTGGGAGATGAAGTGTTGGATGGTGATTGTAGATCTCAGCCATGTGCTCCCTGTCAGTAACAACCACATCATCAACATTGTCTCGAGGTTTAAAAATCCTTCTATCACCCGTCTCCTCCCCTTCATCTACACTGATTGAAGTGGATTTAACAAGTGACATCATTAAGGGATCATAGCTTTCACCTGGTCAGTCTGTCATGGAAAGAGCAGGTGTTCCTAATGTTATGTACACTCAGTGTATATGGAAGGACTTTAGTGCCAAAAAAAAGTGTTAAATATGAGTGGTCAATATTTGTAAAAATAATAATAATAATAATAATAAATTAAATTAAAAATGACATATCTCAGACATAGGACAAACACTTCAGTACAATTGTCCTTTTTATGTATTTCTTGACTGTGTGTTTTCCCATCTATCAATCGGTTATTCAATGCATTTCTATGGACTAACAGCAGTAAAGCAAAATTATATGTTTTATCAATTATTGTTAATATAATAACGAGAGGCAGGTCGTTATTGCGTTGGACTAGTTAACTGTAAGGTTGCAAGATTGGATCCCCCGAGCTGACAATGTGAAATTCTGTCGTTCTGCCCCTGAACAAGGCAGTTAACCCACTGTTCCTAGGCCGTCATTGAAAATAAGAATGTGTTCTTAACTGACTTGCCTGGTTAAATAAAGGTAATAATAATAATAATAAATAAATAAAAATCCATGTTTTTTTTTTAATCGGCAAATCGGCGCCCAAAAATACAGATTTCCAATTGTTATGAAAACTTGAAATCGGCCCTAATTAATCGTTCATTCCGATTAATCGGTCGTCCTCCCCTGGGTTAGCTTCATTGAAACCCAGCCCCGGGCTCTTAGATCTTAGGGAGTTTTAATGAAGCCAACGGTTGTCCTCAAAATGGCACCCTTTTCCCCAGAGTCCATAGCGATACACTGAGCCTTAAATGGGCAGTAACTGCATCCCCCAGCTCTATGGGCCCTGGTAAAAAAGCAGTGCACTAATAAAAAATGGAACAGGGTGCCATTTTGGACTCAACTTCTCCCATCATGCCTTTATGTTAACACAATAAACCCTAAAGCGGTCATTTTGACTGCTCATTCATTAATACATTTTATTACTCTGCCATTTTTAAAGTCACGCCCCCTCCCCTCCGCCCTTGACTTTTCCTATACAAGTCTATATAACACACTGCAGTTAGAGGAGTGCCCCTCCTCCCTACAGTAGGGCCTGCTCCGCTCATTCTCCCGACAGTAGGGCCTGCTCCACTCATTCTCCCAACAGTAGGGCCTGCTCCACTCATCCTCCCGACAGTAGGGCCTGCTCCACTCATTCTCCCTACAGTAGGGCCTGCTCCACTCATTCTCCCGACAGTAGAGCCTGCTCCGCTCATTCTCCCTACAGTAGGGCCTGCTCCACTCATTCTCCCGACAGTAGGGCCTGCTCCACTCATTCTCCCTACAGTAGGGCCTGCTCCGCTCATTCTCCCTACAGTAGGGCCTGCTCCGCTCATTATCCCTACAGTAGGGCCTGCTCTGCTCATTCTCCCTACAGTAGGGCCTGCTCCACTCATTCTCCCTACAGTAGGGCCTGCTCCACTCATTCTCCCTACAGTAGGGCCTGCTCCACTCATTCTCCCTACAGTAGGGCCTGCTCCACTCATTCTCGCTACAGTAGGGCCTGCTCCACTCATTCTCCCTACAGCAGGGCCTGCTCCGCTCATTCTCCCTACAGTAGAGCCTGCTCCGCTCATTCTCCCTACAGCAGGGCCTGCTCCGCTCATTCTCCCTACAGTAGGGCCTGCTCCACTCATTCTCCCGACAGTAGGGCCTGCTCCACTCATCCTCCCGACAGTAGGGCCTGCTCCACTCATTCTCCCGACAGTAGGGCCTGCTTCACTCATTCTCCCGACAGTAGGGCCTGCTCCACTCATCCTCCCGACAGTAGGGCCTGCTCCACTCATTCTCCCGACAGTAGGGCCTGCTCCGCTCATCCTCCCGACAGTAGAGCCTGCTCCACTCATCCTCCCGACAGTAGAGCCTGCTCCGCTCATCCTCCCGACAGTAGGGCCTGCTCCACTCATTCTCCCGACAGTAGGGCCTGCTCCGCTCATTCTCCCTACAGTAGGGCCTGCTCCGCTCATCCTCCCGACAGTAGGGCCTGCTCCACTCATTCTCCCGACAGTAGAGCCTGCTCCGCTCATCCTCCCGACAGTAGGGCCTGCTCCACTCATTCTCCCGACAGTAGGGCCTGCTCCGCTCATCCTCCCAACAGTAGGGCCTGCTCCGCTCATCCTCCCGACAGTAGGGCCTGCTCCACTCATTCTCCCGACAGTAGAGCTTGCTCCGCTCATCCTCCCGACAGTAGGGCCTGCTCCACTCATTCTCCCGACAGTAGAGCCTGCTCCACTCATTCTCCCGACAGTAGGGCCTGCTCCACTCATTCTCCCTTCAGTAGGGCCTGCTCCGCTCATTCTCCCGAAAGTAGGGCCTGCTCCGCTCATTCTCCCGACAGTCGAGCCTGCTCCGCTCATTCTCCCTACAGTAGGGCCTGCTCCGCTCATTCTCCCGACAGTAGGGACTGCTCTGCTCATTCTCCCGAAAGTAGGGCCTGCTCCGCTCATTCTCCCGACAGTAGAGCCTGCTCCGCTCATTCTCCCTACAGTTGGGCCTGCTCCACTCATTCTCCCGACAGTAGAGCCTGCTCCGCTCATTCTCCCTACAGTAGGGCCTGCTCCGCTCATTCTCCCGGCAGTAGGGCCTGCTCCGCTCATCCTCCCAGCAGTAGGGCCTGCTCCGCTCATTCTCCCTACAGTAGGGCCTTCTCCACTCATTCTCCCGAAAGTAGGGCCTGCTCCGCTCATTCTCCCTACAGTAAGGCCTGCTCCGCTCATTCTCCCTACAATAGGGCCTGCTCCGCTCATTCTCCCGACAATGGAAGGAGCAATGGCCAACTGATAATCACCCTGATAATTGCCATGGAAACTGAACCTAAACTGAACCAAAACTAATTTCACACATATAAACAACAGATTAAATAAACGGAGTAGAGTATTATGGGGGAGAAAGGGGAGGATGGGTGAGTTGATGAGTGAGGGGAAGCGAATGATATATAATTATGTCATCACCCATTGTGAATGAAGAACAGAGAGGAACATTCTTTTGTATTGGTATATTCTAATTATAATCTCTACATGGTATGTACTTCTCTATCAGACCACCAAATCCAAGCAGTCTTATCAGTCTACTCTGACCTACTTGAGAGAACACAGTGTAATTTACAATGACAAGAGGACCAAGACGAATGGATGCACACGCTGTGTTAGCGCTGCTACACGATATGAAGGAAAACCACTCAGATGGAAGAAATGAATCATGACGTCTCTGATGATTCTTCTTCTGATTCTGAGCCTCATCCTGAACCTTGACCTCTGAGGCCTGAGAGCAAAAAAATACATAACGGTGTGGACTGAGCAGTTGCCCGCGCCAACCACCAAATGAAACGGTGAGACGGGAGAGAGGAAGGGACGGCACCTTGATCTACACCGGGCAGCAGGTGCCCGAGTGTCGGGACAATGAAGCTTGTGGAACCTTACATTGGCAAGGGGACAAATGTCACTGTGGACAAATTCTTCACTTCACTGCCATTGGATGAACAAGTTGCATGCAAAGAACACATTTCTGGCCAGCACCATGAACAAAATGAGACTGGAGCTCCTCCCCTCTGTGCAACATAAGACCCATGAACAAAATGAGACTGGAGCTCCTCCCCTCTGTGCAACATAAGACCCATGAACAAAATGAGACTGGAGCTCCTCCCCTCTGTGCAACATAAGACCCATGAACAAAATGAGACTGGAGCTCCTCCCCTCTGTGCAACATAAGACCCATGAACAAAATGAGACTGGAGCTCCTCCCCTCTGTGCAACACAGCTCAAACTGTACCAATGGAAGGTAATAAAGAACGATTTGTGTCAGAAGCATCATGCATCCGGACAGTTGCCATTGGACGGTGACACTACGAAGAGAAAACCTGATGCATTATGACACACTACAACCAAAACAAAAGGTTTGCTACTATTACATATATAGATACACTTCTTCTGCCTTATGTTCTTCTGTATAACGTGTGTGGGTTTTCCTATGGCAAAATAATCCCAATGTTTTCAACTCTATTCCATTACGCACAGCTCCCGGGGAGGAGACAGGTGGCCAGGTGCACAAAGAACAATAACCCAAGACGCCTGTGTCACCTGAAAGTGACGTGTTTGTGGGAAGAAGTGTGTGTCAAGCAAATGAAGATTTGTGTGGAATGTGAGGGGTAAGCGCTAAGTGAAATCCGCATATAAGAAATGTATTAATTACACTAATAGAAAGTTGCAGTCAGAATGACCACTAGTTAGCTTGGGGGGGGGGGGGGGGGGGGGGGGGGGGGGGGGGGTCCCGTCGAGGCTCAGCGGTTCCAACGTTAAAATACTTCAAGTGGGAAAAGCTCTACAGTATAATAGGAGTCGACAGGAAGGACCAGTAGGCTCTGAGGTACTGGACGCTATAATCACAGTATAATAGGAGTCGACAGGAAGGACCAGTAGGCTCTGAGGTACTGGACGCTATAATCACAGTATAATAGGAGTCAACAGGAAGGACCAGTAGGCTCTGAGGTACTGGACGCTATAATCACAGTATAATAGGAGTCGACAGGAAGGACCAGTAGGCTCTGAGGTACTGGACGCTATAATCACAGTATAATAGGAGTCAACAGGAAGGACCAGTAGGCTCTGAGGTACTGGACGCTATAATCACAGTATAATAGGAGTCGACAGGAAGGACCAGTAGGCTCTGAGGTACTGGACGCTATAATCACAGTATAATAGGAGTCGACAGGAAGGACCAGTAGGCACTCTGAGGTACTGGACGCTATAATCACAGTATAATAGGAGTCAACAGGAAGGACCAGTAGGCTCTGAGGTACTGGACGCTATAATCACAGTATAATAGGAGTCGACAGGAAGGACCAGTAGGCACTCTGAGGTACTGGACGCTATAATCACAGTATAATAGGAGTCAACAGGAAGGACCAGTAGGCACTCTGAGGTACTGGACGCTATAATCACAGTATAATAGGAGTCGACAGGAAGGACCAGTAGGCTCTGAGGTACTGGACGCTATAATCACAGTATAATAGGAGTCAACAGGAAGGACCAGTAGGCACTCTGAGGTACTGGACGCTATAATCACAGTATAATAGGAGTCGACAGGAAGGACCAGTAGGCTCTGAGGTACTGGACGCTATAATCACAGTATAATAGGAGTCGACAGGAAGGACCAGTAGGCACTCTGAGGTACTGGACGCTATAATCACAGTATAATAGGAGTCGACAGGAAGGACCAGTAGGCTCTGAGGTACTGGACGCTATAATCACAGTATAATAGGAGTCGACAGGAAGGACCAGTAGGCTCTGAGGTACTGGACGCTATAATCACAGTATAATAGGAGTCGACAGGAAGGACCAGTAGGCTCTGAGGTACTGGACGCTATAATCACAGTATAATAGGAGTCGACAGGAAGGACCAGTAGGCTCTGAGGTACTGGACGCTATAATCACAGTATAATAGGAGTCGACAGGAAGGACCAGTAGGCACTCTGAGGTACTGGACGCTATAATCACAGTATAATAGGAGTCGACAGGAAGGACCAGTAGGCACTCTGAGGTACTGGACGCTATAATCACAGTATAATAGGAGTCGACAGGAAGGACCAGTAGGCTCTGAGGTACTGGACGCTATAATCACAGTATAATAGGAGTCGACAGGAAGGACCAGTAGGCACTCTGAGGTACTGGACGCTATAATCACAGTATAATAGGAGTCGACAGGAAATACCAGTAGGCTCTGAGGTACTGGACGCTATAATCACAGTATAATAGGAGTCGACAGGAAGGACCAGTAGGCACTCTGAGGTACTGGACGCTATAATCACAGTATAATAGGAGTCAACAGGAAGGACCAGTAGGCTCTGAGGTACTGGACGCTATAATCACAGTATAATAGGAGTCGACAGGAAGGACCAGTAGGCTCTGAGGTACTGGACGCTATAATCACAGTATAATAGGAGTCGACAGGAAGGACCAGTAGGCTCTGAGGTACTGGACACTATAATCACAGTATAATAGGAGTCAACAGGAAGGACCAGTAGGCACTCTGAGGTACTGGACGCTATAATCACAGTATAATAGGAGTCGACAGGAAGGACCAGTAGGCTCTGAGGTACTGGACGCTATAATCACAGTATAATAGGAGTCGACAGGAAGGACCAGTAGGCACTCTGAGGTACTGGACGCTATAATCACAGTATAATAGGAGTCGACAGGAAGGACCAGTAGGCTCTGAGGTACTGGACGCTATAATCACAGTATAATAGGAGTCGACAGGAAGGACCAGTAGGCTCTGAGGTACTGGACGCTATAATCACAGTATAATAGGAGTCAACAGGAAAGACCAGTAGGCTCTGAGGTACTGGACGCTATAATCACAGTATAATAGGAGTCGACAGGAAGGACCAGTAGGCACTCTGAGGTACTGGACGCTATAATCACAGTATAATAGGAGTCAACAGGAAGGACCAGTAGGCTCTGAGGTACTGGACGCTATAATCACAGTATAATAGGAGTCGACAGGAAGGACCAGTAGGCTCTGAGGTACTGGACGCTATAATCACAGTATAATAGGAGTCAACAGGAAAGACCAGTAGGCTCTGAGGTACTGGACGCTATAATCACAGTATAATAGGAGTCGACAGGAAGGACCAGTAGGCACTCTGAGGTACTGGACGCTATAATCACAGTATAATAGGAGTCAACAGGAAAGACCAGTAGGCTCTGAGGTACTGGACGCTATAATCACAGTATAATAGGAGTCGACAGGAAGGACCAGTAGGCACTCTGAGGTACTGGACGCTATAATCACAGTATAATAGGAGTCAACAGGAAAGACCAGTAGGCTCTGAGGTACTGGACGCTATAATCACAGTATAATAGGAGTCGACAGGAAGGACCAGTAGGCTCTGAGGTACTGGACGCTATAATCACAGTATAATAGGAGTCGACAGGAAGGACCAGTAGGCTCTGAGGTACTGGACACTATAATCACAGTATAATAGGAGTCAACAGGAAGGACCAGTAGGCACTCTGAGGTACTGGACGCTATAATCACAGTATAATAGGAGTCGACAGGAAGGACCAGTAGGCTCTGAGGTACTGGACGCTATAATCACAGTATAATAGGAGTCGACAGGAAGGACCAGTAGGCACTCTGAGGTACTGGACGCTATAATCACAGTATAATAGGAGTCGACAGGAAGGACCAGTAGGCACTCTGAGGTACTGGACGCTATAATCACAGTATAATAGGAGTCGACAGGAAGGACCAGTAGGCACTCTGAGGTACTGGACGCTATAATCACATATTTTTAACCGTCAAAAGATCAGGCTCCTGCTGTGCTGTCAAGAAACAGACATTTGGCACTTAACATTTATTTTTATTTATTTTTTTAATCAATATACATTTCTAAGATATCCTATGCAGGTGGAATATAGCTCACACTCACACTGCTTAAGACGATTCTAGAAGGGGGGACAGACAACAACAACAAAAAAATAAGTGCCACGCAACACACTTCACGATAGGTGTCGCCGCCGCTAAATAATGACATGTAAATACCGTCTTGTTCAGTGGTCGCTTTGGTCTCCCCTGTGACGTTTTTGGGTCGGCGGGAGCAACCTAATCACCCCCGTGCTTCCTCATTGCTAACGTGTGTATGCCTGGCAGGATCCCAGGTCGCTTCCTAAATGACAGCCTATTCCCTTTTACGTTGCATTACTTTTAACCGGGGCCCATGGCGTTCGGGGCAAAAGTAGTGCACTATATATTAGGGAGCCATTTGGAATACGCCCCAAAAACTCCAATACATGCTACGACTGCTCATCCCATGTCAGCAGCCAGAGTTTCACAGAGAGAGAGAGAGAGAGGTGTGTGTGTGTGTGTGTGTGTGTGTGTGTGTGTGTGTGTGTGTGTGTGTGTGTGTGTGTGTGTGTGTGTGTGTGTGTGTGTGTGTGTGTGTGTGTGTGTGTGTGTGTGTGTGTGTGTGTGTGAGTGAGAGAGAGGTGTCGGTTTATTTTCCCAGCTCTCTCAGCAATCTCAAGAGTGTCAACTGGTGACAGCAACAGGATGATCTTGATTGGTGTTCTTGCTAATTCACATTTGGAGCTGTGGTCAACCAAGTGGGGGGGGGGGGTTAAGAACATGCCGGAGGACAGACCGACACCTACTGTGCGTGCTCCTGAGCCTGCCACTGAGATAATTATCAACCAGAAAATAAAATAAGGAGAGAGAAAAGTGTCCCTCCGATTGGACCAGCAAACTGTCAATCAACACAGGGCAGGTGGTGAGCTAGAGAACAGATTGGCTAGTGAAACACACACTTGGCCCTCCGATTGGACCAGCAAACTGTCAATCAACACAGGGCAGGTGGTGAGCTAGAGAACAGATTGGCTAGTGAAACGCACACTTGGCCCTCCGATTGGACCAGCAAACTGTCAATCAACACAGGGCAGGTGGTGAGCTAGAGAACAGATTGGCTAGTGAAACACACACTTGGCCCTCCGATTGGACCAGCAAACTGACAATCAACACAGGGCAGGTGGTGAGCTAGAGAACAGATTGGCTAGCGAAACGCACACTTGGCCCTCTGATTGGACCAGCAAACTGTCAATCAACACAGGGCAGGTGGTGAGCTAGAGAACAGATTGTTGATTTGCTGTATAGGGTCGAATACAGAGCAAATGTCAAATTGTAGGGAGAGAGATTAACATAAATAAATATGCAGCTCCAAAAAAATAAATGTGATGATCAAGAATCAAGAATTACTTTGCAAACTTACCAGCAATAGGGCATCAAACAACAACTAGCATAGGCATACTGACCTTTTGAACTGTCAAAATGTATCATTAAAATGGACTTCTGAAGCTTGCATTTGAAATGTGTTGTTAAAATGAATGATTGCTGTGGCACAGACACATCATGGGACACGGCTCTCCAAACTCCCACCCGTGGGGTGGGGAGTGCTTTTTTTTCCCCTCTAGTTGAAATGTTTGCTGTTGCTTTCACACGCTAAATGTATCTTTCATCTCATCCTACAATAATTGCTAAGTGTTCCATCATTCCATCCCTGTACCATTTATTTTTTTAACACTTATACATTTCTGTTTTTTGTGTTGATGCGATACCTTATTCATTTAACCTAACATTTATTACCCTTATCGCATGTTAAAAACTGTATTTAAAATGGCCACGATTAAAAACAAATATATACTCTATTTAATTCTGGCAAAATGTTTGAAAAATGACATTTTATTTAATAACTGCTTCATTGCAGGAGTTGAGTGTCTGTAGCCTGTACAATGTAGACGATAGGCTTTCTATTGTTGCATGTTTCCATTAAGCACTCAATGACAAAGGTCCGTTCCTTGTATGCATACATAGTAGGCCTCTTTGCATCCCTAGTCTGAATCTGAACCCATCTCATTTCAATAGATGGTAGCTTGGAAGACCTTTTTAAAAGGCATATAGGGAATAGGGTGTCACTTGGGGTGTAAATTAAACACTCTAATGGCTCTGCTGCTGTTTCTAATGGCTGATATATCTTTGGAACCGACGAAAACACACACAAACGTTAATTTCACAGCTTTTATTACCTATTTTGGTGTCAGATCAAAATCGGTCATTCGGCTTTTTGGGGGGGGGGGGTTCATAGTCAGATTTATCATTAGATTCTCTCTCATCGCATCTGGATGAGAAAACACCATTTTAAGCTTTTAGATCTTGTGTCCCAAATGGAGCCCTATATAGTGCACTACTTTTAACCATGAATTGGTCAAAAAAATTGTGCACTATGGGAATAGGGTGCCATTTGGGACGTATACTTAGTTTCCACCCACTGCTACATTCCAAATTTAAAAATGGGCAAATAGTGCACACTGCAGTCTAGAACTGCACCCTTGTAAACCCATGTAAATCCATGTAAATCCATATAAACCCATGTAAACCCATTTAAATTCATGTAAACCCATTTAAATCCATGTAAAACCATGTAAACCCATATAAACCCATGTAAACCCATTTAAATCCATGTAAACCCATGTAAATCCATGTAAATCCATATAAACCCATGTAAACCCATGTAAATCCATGTAAATCCATGTAAACCCATTTCAATTCATGTAAACCCATTTAAATCCATGTAAAACCATGTAAACCCATATAAATCCATGTAAACCCATTTAAATCCATGTAAAACCATGTAAACCCATATAAACCCATGTAAACCCATTTAAATCCATGTAAACCCATTTAAATCCATGTAAACCCATTTAAATCCATGTACACCCATGTAAACCCATGTAAACCCACCAAAACAGCTGTTCGACGACAAACCCAATGGGACCCTGTTATAGACTTAACGATAGTTTAGAGATAAGAGAAGAATAAATTGTACAACATACATCACAGTCATATACTTAAACCAAAACAACATACTATCTCTGTGAGCCAGTAAATCACATTATAACCCATCACCCATTTATCAAACCAGGCTGATGCCTGGAAGTCTTTATTAGCAACAAACATTTGTTTGTAATTAACATCCGTGACACACAAAAAAAAAAAACGTAGATTTAAAGCAGAAACTATAACGGAACGCGATCGGGAAGCAAAGAAGATGAATAACTAGGAATATGAGGAAGTTTTAAAGGAAGTTGAAAGGCCTACTTTCCCCCCTAAAACTTCAGACTAATTACAATCTAACACATCTGACAGACATAATTAGCTTATTGTTGCATAACCGATGACATGCTTCTGATTAAGCCGAGACAATACGCACCAGGCCTAGATCACTGATACGGTTTTCCCTTTGTATGCCAGATTGACATTGGGTTCTTTCTTATTCTATGACCTAAATCAGTGCCCTGGCACATCTGTTATTTCATCTTCTTTGGTTATGACCTATTCAGTGCCCTGGCACATCTGTTATTTCATCTTCTTTGGTTATGACCTAATCAGTGCCCTGGCACATCTGTTATTTCATCTTCTTTGGTTATGACCTAATCAGTGCCCTGGCACATCTGTTATTTCATCTTCTTTGGTTATGACCTAATCAGTGCCCTGGCACATCTGTTATTTCATCTTCTTTGGTTATGACCTAATCAGTGCCCTGGCACATCTGTTATTTCATCTTCTTTGGTTATGACCTAATCAGTGCCCTTTTATGTCTGTATTTTTCTATGGTTAATCAGTCGTGTATGCCATGTTGATCTTTCTTCTCTTTTGGTTAGGCTAATCAGTGCCCTGGTCCATCCTCCCAGTTGGCCATGGCTCTCCGTCTAACAGACGCCACCAGCTGATTCCAGCAGCTTTTATCTGTTCAGCTGATCAATATCTCCCCTGAGAGAACGAGACGCCTCATTTGGGATGCTTGGTGGACACAGCAGAGCCTGGAGGACGTCCACATAGACCTTGACCATTATGCGATGCATGCATGCTGCTGTAAATGCTAATCGACGGCACAGTAATGGGATAAATCAGCAGCGGAGGACTATGCAGACGACCGCAAATATCTTCTGCTCGTCTAATGAATCATTCTTTGTTTGTTCAGCCAGGTGTTGTTTTAGGGGGGAGAAATTCTACGACTTGTGGATCCCCTCACACCAAGGACCGTCTAGTCCCATGAAACTAGATGGGCCAATGATTTTGGAAAAATTTCACCAGAACAGAATGTAGGGTCCTAAAAAACAAGACAGTCTAGTCCCCTAAAAAATCTGTGTGAATGATCTTCAGAAAATGCTCAGGACAATTATATAGACCTATTTCCTCTGCTTCCGTCTGCTCTTAAGTTCTCAACCTCCTTCTGAGAAAAAGAGACTTTCAACAGTCACTCAGTGAGCTAATAGCCCTCACGTCTTTCACTTAGCCCAGGCTGCGTCTGGGTTTTTAGTCCTCCCTTCGACCGATAAGAAACCACATCCCTTCAAGAGCTTTCGCTTCAGAGAGAGCTAGGCTCATTAGAATTCCAATTAATTTTTCAATTAAATTTTTTTTTTTTTTAAATCGGTACTTTTCCGTAACTTGATGGACCATGATGTTTGTTTGTTTGGTTACTTCGGGTTCTTTCTTTCTTTCTGCTGATAAAATGTAGACGTTTGCACATTTCTTTCAAATCAAAGTACCTCAGCTTGGTACACAAGGTAGAAAGAAGGTGGAGATAAGAATTATCGCAGCAGAAAAGTCACAGGCATTATGGCTATGCTGCATGTAAATTAGAAAGACCCTATGGAATTCCCATCCTAAAATTCCAAGAAGCAATACAGATCTGGACATTTGTCAATAGCAACTTCCCGTGGGGGAGGGGGGGGGGGGGGGGGGGGATGCATTTACAACTGTAATCTACGCTGCAACATTTTGTGTAGACTTGATGTGTAGACTTGATGAGTTAATGTGAGGTAAAGCAATAGGCTCCGTGCCCCAGTCACAGCCCCTGAGCCATCATCATCCATTCTTTGTCCATGACTGCCAGTTTCACACTTGCCCTTTACTTCAATCAAAAGGCAGTGGGGGGGGGGGGGGGGGGGGGGTTCAAGTGTCAACGGCCACAAGATTGAAGCGACCGGGTCTTGAAAAGAATGAGCATTCAGCTTCAGCTTAAGAGAATTGTGTAGCCTCTTTAAAAAAATGTCCTCTCTTCCAAGAGGGCAAGAAACATTTAGAAAGGGCTTTCGTTCACAATGGGAACCAATTCCCTGCCACTCTGCAGATGCTCTTCAACTGAAGCCCCGAAAACTTAAAACTGCTTTGTCGGAGTGGCTTGACCTTGACTTTTCCAACTAGGACTTCTTCCCACCCACTGCCAGTAGACTAACACAAATACAGCTATCAATGCTGTCTTTGCTGTTGAGATATGAAAAGGTTTTTTTCGAGGCTACCTACGAAATGCCATGGAGCAGAACGCTAATGTCAGCCATCTTGTGATCGATAAAACCCAGACTACATTTGTGTCCCCCAAAAAAATGCCACTCTATTCCCCCTACATAGCGCACTACTTTTCACCCGGGCCCGTGGGGCTCTTTGTCAAAAGTAGTGCATTGTTTATGGAGCAGGGTGTCGTTTGGGACGTAGCCTAAGGGGTAATGGCTCTCGGAGTGTGTGAGAAAAAACAGTTGGTTAAGAACGCGTCAAAAGGATTAATGGATGATCCATCAGGTTGATATGGAAACGGTCCCAAAAAGAAAAGATAAAACAAATTGCTTGTGTCTGCTCCCCATTTAGCCCCGTTTCATTAAAATTTTCCCCTCAGGCCTCCTCCGCTCCCTTCCTCCCTGCAGTAGTAAAAACAAGCTACGCCGATAGGGCTGGTCAAGTAGTGTACACTATGTAGAGAATGTAGTACTATTTGGGACAAAGCCTCTGTGATCAGTATTCTGTGCATGAGCGGCCATATTTACTGAGAGGGAAATTAATCACACCCTCCCCCCCCCCCCCCCCCCCCCCCCCCCCCCCCCCCCCCCCAAAAAGAGGAAATTGATTCCAAATTTTTTTATTGTATGTTTTAGATTCCCCCCTCCGTGTCTGAACGATAATGTGTTTTTTCATGTGGGAAGGGTAATGACTTGAATTAAAGGTGAGATGAGACATAAAAGTTGAATTGCTTCCGGAAAAAAGTCCCTCGCTAAGCACGAAAAAAATATGACCTACCTTTGCATAACCCTTGTAGCTGGAACCAAATCTTTTTCAGTTTCTTTCTCAGATCGTACATCAGTTTTAACACATATAGATTCAGCCCTGTTATGCACAGAAGCTACAGTGTGAAAATATGAACTTGCATAGGAATAACACTTCTGGGTCCAAATCTATTTTTGTGATCGTTAGGGCTGTCAAAGTTAAACGCGTTAAGTCTTGACATTTTTAAACACCTTTTTATTTATTTTTTTAAATGTACACCATTAAATCACATCTCTATTTCGTCACCACACAGACCCTTTTGAAATAGAACTCCTTTCTATTTCTGACGCAGATCGCGCTGTAAGTCCTGCCTCTACCATCTCCTCATTGGTTTATAGAAGCAGGTAGTTTATAGAAGCAGCACGTGCCATCTCCTCATTGGTTATACCCTCGTGGGGGATTGAAAGACGAAATGTTTTGCCGGTTGTTGTGGTAAAAGTGTAGATGCCAATCACCATATATATTCAAAGATGAGAAAGCCTGGAAGGAGGAGAGATGACTGGAAACGATTCGGTTTCCGTTTTATGTGTCGGAGTAGAGGACCTTGTGCATTTCAGGTAAAAATAACAACTCAATGTTCATATCCCAGGACAAATTAGCTAGCAACAGCAAGCTAACAAAATAGGACAAATTAGCAAGCAAGTGCAAGCTAACTAGCTAAATTGCCCTACATGAATAATGCTTTTCGACCTGTCCCGCAAATTAATGTAATTGGTTCAGAGTTAGTTTTGATATTTTAACTTACGTGTCGTGTCGTGATCGCGTTTGGTGTAGGGGGACAAAATAAATGTATGCACGATGGCACAAGATGGCGCACGCGCACAGCCGGGTTTGGGTTCCCGTGTTATGACTAGCCAAGGTGCTTATAGGCCAGGCTAATGCATTGTTGCTTATAATGTATAATCACAAAAAAAATATGACTTGCATAACTGCAGCCTAGGGCTGGGCGATATGGCCAAAATCTCACATCCTGAATTAGGTCAATTCATATCCCGATAACGGCATGAATCATAACATAGCACATTTTCTGCAAATTCAATGAATCAATAGTTTATATAAAATGAACACATGTGAAGGCTTATTTCTTATTTCATTTTGAATTATACTCAAAGTTTTTAAAAAAAGGTACAAGTTGCATATGGTTCATATAAACTAATCTATAGGTAGTACATGTCAACTTCATATATGATCACTAGGGATGTCCAACTACTAAAATAATTAAGAGTTAATGGCAGTAGTTCATTTGTTAAAATTGTGATTAATGTTAAAATTATAATCGTTTAAAAGCAGTGGATTGACTTCTAGGCTACTACTGTATGCTTTGATTGTGAGGGGACAAAAATACAAAACCAATGGGACAAAAATAGAAACTAATCTGTATCAGAATGTCTTAATGGCATTTTCACCATAAACATCACAGAAGTCACTGTAACACACAGCTATTAACGCTCCCAATGGTTAAGTACTCCATACTGTAGTAGGCCTACTCCAGCCCACCACACTGTCCGTTAGCTAGCCAGCCCAGCAAACTGTCCGCTAGCTAGCCAGCCCAGGACACTGCCAGTTAGCTAGCCAGCCCACCACACTGTCCGTTAGCTAGCCAGCCCAGCACACTGTCCGCTAGCTAGCCAGCCCAGGACACTGCCAGTTAGCTAGCCAGCCCAGGACACTGTCAGTTAGCTAGCCAGCCCACCACACTGTCCGTTAGCTAGCCAGCCCAGCAAACTGTCCGCTAGCTAGCCAGCCCAGGACACTGCCAGTTAGCTAGCCAGCCCACCACACTGTCCGTTAGCTAGCCAGCCCAACAAACTGTCCGCTAGCTAGCCAGCCCAGGACACTGCCAGTTAGCTAGCCAGCCCAGGACACTGTCAGTTAGCTAGCCAGCCCAGCACACTGCCAGTTAGCTAGCCAGCCCAGCACACTGTCCGCTAGCTAGCCAGCACAGCAAACTGTCCGCTAGCTAGCCAGCCCACCATACTGTCTGTTAGCTAACCAGACCAGGATACTGTCTGTTAGACCCCTTGACTTTTTCAACATTTTGTTACGTTACAGCCTTTGTCCCCCCTCATCAATCTACACACAATACCCCATAATGACGAAGCAAAAACATTTTTTTTTTAATGTTCGCTAATTTATAAACAATACAAAAAACTGAATTTATATATTTGCATAAGTATTCAGACCCTTTACTCAGTACTTTGTTGAAGCACCTTTGGCAGTGATTACAGCGAGTCTTCTTGGGTATGACGCTACAAGCTTGGCACACCTGTGTTTGGGGAGTTTCTCTCATTCTTCTCTGGAGATACTCTCAAGCTCTGTCAGGTTGGATGGGGAGCGTTGCTGCACAGCTATTTTCAGGTCTCTCCATAGATGTTAGATTGGGTTCAAGTCCGGGCTCTGGCTGGGCCACTCAAGGACATTCAGAGATTTGTCCCGAAGCCACTCCTGCATCGTTGTCCTGTTGGAAGGTGAACCTTCGCCCCAGTCTCAGGTCCTGAACGCTCTTGAGCAGGTTTTCATTAAGGATCTCTCTGTTCTTTGCTCTGTTCATCTTTGCCTCGACTGCCTAGTCTCCCAGTCCCTGCCTCTGAAAAACATCCCCACAGCATGATGCTGCCACCACCATGCTTCACCGTAGGGATGGTGCCAGGTTTCCTCCAGACGTGACACTTGGCATTCAGGTTTCATCAGACCAGAGAATCTTGTTTCTCATGTTCTGAGAGTCTTTAGGTGCCTTTGGGAACCTCTAAGCGGGCTATCATGTGCCTTTTACTGAGGAGTGGCTTCCGTCTGGCCACTCTACCATAAAGGCCTGATTGGTGGAGTGCTGCAGAAATGGTTGTCCTTCTGGAAGGTACTCGCATATCCACAGAGAAACAAGGGATCTGTCAGAGGGACCATCGGGTTCTTGGTCACCTCCCTGACAAAGGCCCTTCTCCCCCGATTGCTCAGTTTGGCCGAGCGGCCAGCTCTAAGAAGAGTCTTGGTGGTTCCAAAATGTTTCCAATTAAGAATGATGGAAGCCACTGGGTTCTTGGGGACCTTCAATGCTGCAGAAAATATTTAGTACCCTTCCCCAGAGCTGTGCTTTTGGTCTGACGTGCACTGTTAACTGTGGGACCTTATATAGACATGTCCAATCAATTGAATTTACCACAGGTGGACTCCAATCAAGTTGTAGAAACATCTCAAGGATGATCAATGGAAACAGGATGCACCTGAACTCAATTTAGAGTCTCATAACAAAGGGTCTGAATACTTATATAAATATGATATTTCTGTTTTAAAACATTACTAAAAAACCTGTTTTCACTTTTTTATTATGGGGTATTGTGATGTCATTATGGGGTATTGTGATGTCATTATGGGGTATTGTGATGTCATTATGGGGTATTGTGATGTCATTATGGGGTATTGTGCTGTCATTATGGGGTATTGTGATGTCATTATGGGGTATTGTGATGTCATTATGGGGTATTGTGATGTCATTATGGGGTATTATGATGTCATTATGGGGTATTGTGATGTCATTATGGGGTATTGTGATGTCATTATGGGGTATTGTGTGTAGATTTCTGAGGATTTGTATTTATTGAATCCATTTTAGAACAAGGCTATAACGTAACAAAATATGGAAAAAGTCAATGGGTCTGAATACCTTCCTGTATGGTAAACAACAATGTTTTTACCATGGAATCACAGTAAAAACACAGTATAGAAATCACAATACATAGAGAATGGTGAGAATCTCAATACATATCATATTGGCACCTAAGTACCGGAATAATATCAGCTGGTGAGGTCCATGTTCTTTCCCAGCTCTACTCTAAAGTACTTCTGACCCGGGTCACTATAGGTAATAAGTTATCATTCAGAGCTCATCCTTTTACTTAAGACAGAGCGTAATATATAGCTTATTATAAGCTGGGTGGTTCGAGCCCTGAATGCTGATTGGCTGACAGCCATGGTATATCAGACCATATACACCGGGTATGATAAAACAGTTATTTTTACTTCTCTAATTACGTTGGTAACCAGTTTATAATAGCAATAAGGCACCTCAGGGGTTTGTGGTATACTCCACGATGTGTCGTGCCTAAGAACAACCCTTAGCCGGGGTATATTGGCCATATACCACACCCCCTTCGGGCCTTATTGCTTAAGTGGCCTAGTGGTGCACCACAGAGAGAACAGAGTGTCATTGGAACGTAGTCACTGACTGCACAGCAAGACGGAATGGCAAGGTGGTCAAGGAAACCACAAGCAGCCTAATCAACATGCAGACGGAAAACAGAGCACGTCCCACTCAAGCTGCCAGCCAGTCAAAACCACTAGATAAAGATCCGTCTGACACGCAGCCTTTGAAATAATCCACTTGTAAGTACCCCGTTTAAAAACATCAACATTCAGGCTCGGAGAAGGTGAGCTGGCTAACAGGGGACCGGACAGAAAGGTTCAGAAGATAGGCCTAGTTAAGCTAAACAACATAATGAGGGAAGAGGGATTCTTAGACACGGATTAATATGCTATTTAAAAAGCAGGTCTCCTCCTCATGATTCCCAAACTGTTTCAAAAAAGCAAAAGAGACAGAACAAATAGAGAACAAGACAGAACAAATAGAGAACAAGACAGAACAAAAAGAGAACAAGACAGAACAAAAAGAGAACAAGACAGAACAAAAAGAGAACAAGACAGAACAAAAAGAGAACAAGACAGAACAAAAAGAGAACAAGACAGAACAAAAAGAGAACAAGACAAAAAGAGAACAAGACAGAACAAAAAGAGAACAAGACAGAACAAAAAGAGAACAAGACAGAACAAAAAGAGAACAAGACAGAACAAAAAGAGAACAAGACAAAACAAAAAGAGAACAAGACAGAACAAAAAGAGAACGAGACAGAACAAAAAGAGAACGAGACAGAACAAAAAGAGAACAAGACAGAACAAAAAGAGAACAAGACAGAACAAAAAGAGAACAAGACAGAACAAAAAGAGAACAAGACAAAACAAAAAGAGAACAAGACAGAACAAAAAGAGAACAAGACAGAACAAAAAGAGAACAAGACAAAAAGAGAACAAGACAGAACAAAAAGAGAACAAGACAGAACAAAAAGAGAACAAGACAGAACAAAAAGAGAACAAGACAGAACAAAAAGAGAACAAGACAAAAAGAGAACAAGACAGAACAAAAAGAGAACAAGACAGAACAAAAAGAGAACAAGACAAAAAGAGAACAAGACAGAACAAAAAGAGAACAAGACAGAACAAAAAGAGAACAAGACAGAACAAAAAGAGAACAAGACAGAACAAAAAGAGAACAAGACAGAACAAAAAGAGAACAAGACAAAAAGAGAACAAGACAGAACAAAAAGAGAACAAGACAGAACAAAAAGAGAACAAGACAAAAAAGAGAACAAGACAGAACAAAAAGAGAACAAGACAGAACAAAAAGAGAACAAGACAAAAAGAGAACAAGACAGAACAAAAAGAGAACAAGACAAAACAAAAAGAGAACAAGACAGAACAAAAAGAGAACAAGACAGAACAAAAAGAGAACAAGACAGAACAAATAGAGAACAAGACAGAACAAAAAGAGAACAAGACAGAACAAAAAGAGAACAAGACAGAACAAAAAGAGAACAAGACAGAACAAAAAGAGAACAAGACAGAACAAAAAGAGACCAAGACAGAACAAAAAGAGACCAAGACAGAACAAAAAGAGAACAAGACAGAACAAAAAGAGAACAAGACAGAACAAAAAGAGAACAAGACAGAACAAAAAGAGACCAAGACAGAACAAAAAGAGAACAAGACAGAACAAAAAGAGAACAAGACAGAACAAAAAGAGAACAAGACAGAACAAAAAGAGAACAAGACAGAACAAAAAGAGACCAAGACAGAACAAAAAGAGAACAAGACAGAACAAAAAGAGAACAAGACAGAACAAAAAGAGAACAAGACAGAACAAAAAGAGACCAAGACAGAACAAAAAGAGACCAAGACAGAACAAAAAGAGAACAAGACAGAACAAAAAGAGAACAAGACAGAACAAAAAGAGACCAAGACAGAACAAAAAGAGACCAAGACAGAACAAAAAGAGAACAAGACAGAACAAAAAGAGAACAAGACAGAACAAAAAGAGAACAAGACAGAACAAAAAGAGACCAAGACAGAACAAAAAGAGAACAAGACAGAACAAAAAGAGAACAAGACAGAACAAAAAGAGACCAAGACAGAACAAAAAGAGAACAAGACAGAACAAAAAGAGAACAAGACAGAACAAAAAGAGAACAAGACAGAACAAAAAGAGAACAAGACAGAACAAAAAGAGAACAATCCACAGACAGAGACACATATTTCCCTCAGATTACACAGACCCACAAAGAAGTTGAAAACAAACCTAATTTTGATAAACTCCCATAAATATTGGGTGAAATACCAGTGTGCCATCACAGCAGCAAGATTTATGACCTGTTGTAAATACAACCCATATTTATGTTTATTTATTTTCCCTTTTGTACTTTATAACTATTTGTACATAACATTTAAAGTGTCTTTTTTATTTTGGAACTTCTGTGAGTGTAATGTTTATTGTAATTTTTGTATTGTTTTATTTCACTTTTGTTTTTTATATATTTCACTTGCTTTGGCAATTTAAACACTTTTCCCAAGCCAATAAAGCCCTTGAATTGAATTGAGTGAGGAGGGGAAGGAGAACGAGAGGGGGGGAGAGAGAGAACGACAGGGGGGGAAGAGAAAACGATGAGGGGGGAGAGAGAGAACGAGAGGGGGGATAGAAAGACAGGGGGGAAGAGAGAATGAGGGGGGAAGAGAGAACGAGGGGGGAAGAGAGAACAAGAGGGGGGAGAGAGAGGAAGAGAGGTGGGAGAGAAAGACGGGGGGAGAGAAAGACGGGGGAAGAGAGAACGAGGGGGGAGAGAAAGACGGGGGAAGAGAGAACGAGGGGGGAGAGAAAGACGGGGGGAGAGAGAACGAGGGGGGAGAGAAAGACGGGGGGAGAGAGAACGAGGGGGGAAGAGAGAACGAGGGGGGAGAGAAAGACGGGGGGAGAGAACGAGGGGGGAAGAGAGAATGAGGGGGGAAGAGAGAACGAGAGGGGGGAGAGAAAGACGGGGGGAGAGAAAGACGGGGGGAGGGGGAAGAGAGAACAAGGGGGGGAGAAAGACGGGGGGAGAGAACGAGGGGGGAGAGAAAGAAAGACGGGGGGAGAGAACAAGAGGGGGGTGAGAGAGGGAGAGAGAAATAGAGAAATTAGAGGGAGCTCCAGACTGCTTTTATGTGAGACAGACATCTGTCCGTTTTCTAGTTCTTTTGCAGTACATGGGAGTCGCAGCAACGCTGAAGACAGGTGATGTAGGCTGAAACATTCCCTGTCTCTGTACATTCACAATGCTCCACCAAGTCAGTCATTCCCTGTCTCTGTACATTCACAATGCTACACCAAGTCAGTCATTCCCTGTCTCTGTACAATGCTCCACCAAGTCAGTCATTCCCTGTCTCTGTACAATGCTCCACCAAGTCAGTCATTCCCTGTTTCTGTACAATGCTCCACCAAGTCAGTCATTCCCTGTCTCTGTACAATGCTCCACCAAGTCAGTCATTCCCTGTCTCTGTACAATGCTCCACCAAGTCAGTCATTCCCTGTCTCTGTACATTCACAATGCTACACCAAGTCAGTCATTCCCTGTCTCTGTACAATGCTCCACCAAGTCAGTCATTCCCTGTCTCTGTACAATGCTCCACCAAGTCAGTCATTCCCTGTCTCTGTACAATGCTCCACCAAGTCAGTCATTCCCTGTCTCTGTACATGTACAATGCTCCACCAAGTCAGTCATTCCCTGTCTCTGTACATGTACAATGCTACACCAAGTCAGTCATTCCCTGTCTCTGTACAATGCTACACCAAGTCAGTCATTCCCTGTCTCTGTACAATGCTACACCAAGTCAGTCATTCCCTGACTCTGTACAATGCTACACCAAGTCAGTCATTCCCTGTCTCTGTACAATGCTCCACCAAGTCAGTCATTCCCTGTCTCTGTACAATGCTCCACCAAGTCAGTCATTCCCTGTCTCTGTACATGTACAATGCTCCACCAAGTCAGTCATTCCCTGTCTCTGTACAATGCTACACCAAGTCAGTCATTCCCTGTCTCTGTACAATGCTACACCAAGTCAGTCATTCCCTGTCTCTGTACAATGCTCCACCAAGTCAGTCATTCCCGGTCTCTGTACATGTACAATGCTACACCAAGTCAGTCATTCCCTGTCTCTGTACAATGCTACACCAAGTCAGTCATTCCCTGTCTCTGTACAATGCTACACCAAGTCAGTCATTCCCTGTCTCTGTACAATGCTACACCAAGTCAGTCATTCCCTGTCTCTGTACAATGCTACACCAAGTCAGTCATTCCCTGTCTCTGTACATGTACAATGCTACACCAAGTCAGTCATTCCCTGTCTCTGTACAATGCTACACCAAGTCAGTCATTTCCTGTCTCTGTACATGTACAATGCTACACCAAGTCAGTCATTCCCTGTCTCTGTACAATGCTACACCAAGTCAGTCATTCCCTGTCTCTGTACAATGCTACACCAAGTCAGTCATTCCCTGTCTCTGTACAATGCTACACCAAGTCAGTCATTCCCTGTCTCTGTACAATGTTCCACCAAGTCAGTCATTCCCTGTCTCTGTACATGTACAATGCTCCACCAAGTCAGTCATTCCCTGTCTCTGTACATTCACAATGCTACACCAAGTCAGTCATTCCCTGTCTCTGTACATGTACAATGCTACACCAAGTCAGTCATTCCCTGTCTCTGTACAATGCTACACCAAGTCAGTCATTCCCTGTCTCTGTACAATGCTACACCAAGTCAGTCATTCCCTGTCTCTGTACAATGCTACACCAAGTCAGTCATTCCCTGTCTCTGTACAATGCTACACCAAGTCAGTCATTCCCTGTCTCTGTACAATGCTACACCAAGTCAGTCATTCCCTGTCTCTGTACAATGCTACACCAAGTCAGTCATTTCCTGTCTCTGTACAATGCTACACCAAGTCAGTCATTCCCTGTCTCTGTTCAATGCTACACCAAGTCAGTCATTCCCTGTCTCTGTACAATGCTACACCAAGTCAGTCATTCCCTGTCTCTGTTCAATGCTACACCAAGTCAGTCATTCCCTGTCTCTGTACATGTACAATGCTCCACCAAGTCAGTCATTCCCTGTCTCTGTACAATGCTACACCAAGTCAGTCATTCCCTGTCTCTGTACAATGCTCCACCAAGTCAGTCATTCCCTGACTCTGTACAATGCTACACCAAGTCAGTCATTCCCTGTCTCTGTACAATGCTCCACCAAGTCAGTCATTCCCTGTCTCTGTACAATGCTCCACCAAGTCAGTCATTCCCTGTCTCTGTACATGTACAATGCTCCACCAAGTCAGTCATTCCCTGTCTCTGTACAATGCTACACCAAGTCAGTCATTCCCTGTCTCTGTACAATGCTACACCAAGTCAGTCATTCCCTGTCTCTGTACAATGCTCCACCAAGTCAGTCATTCCCGGTCTCTGTACATGTACAATGCTACACCAAGTCAGTCATTCCCTGTCTCTGTACAATGCTACACCAAGTCAGTCATTCCCTGTCTCTGTACAATGCTACACCAAGTCAGTCATTCCCTGTCTCTGTACAATGCTACACCAAGTCAGTCATTCCCTGTCTCTGTACAATGCTACACCAAGTCAGTCATTCCCTGTCTCTGTACATGTACAATGCTACACCAAGTCAGTCATTCCCTGTCTCTGTACAATGCTACACCAAGTCAGTCATTTCCTGTCTCTGTACATGTACAATGCTACACCAAGTCAGTCATTCCCTGTCTCTGTACAATGCTACACCAAGTCAGTCATTCCCTGTCTCTGTACAATGCTACACCAAGTCAGTCATTCCCTGTCTCTGTACAATGCTACACCAAGTCAGTCATTCCCTGTCTCTGTACAATGTTCCACCAAGTCAGTCATTCCCTGTCTCTGTACATGTACAATGCTCCACCAAGTCAGTCATTCCCTGTCTCTGTACATTCACAATGCTACACCAAGTCAGTCATTCCCTGTCTCTGTACATGTACAATGCTACACCAAGTCAGTCATTCCCTGTCTCTGTACAATGCTACACCAAGTCAGTCATTCCCTGTCTCTGTACAATGCTACACCAAGTCAGTCATTCCCTGTCTCTGTACAATGCTACACCAAGTCAGTCATTCCCTGTCTCTGTACAATGCTACACCAAGTCAGTCATTCCCTGTCTCTGTACAATGCTACACCAAGTCAGTCATTCCCTGTCTCTGTACAATGCTACACCAAGTCAGTCATTCCCTGTCTCTGTACAATGCTACACCAAGTCAGTCATTCCCTGTCTCTGTTCAATGCTACACCAAGTCAGTCATTCCCTGTCTCTGTACAATGCTACACCAAGTCAGTCATTCCCTGTCTCTGTTCAATGCTACACCAAGTCAGTCATTCCCTGTCTCTGTACATGTACAATGCTCCACCAAGTCAGTCATTCCCTGTCTCTGTACAATGCTACACCAAGTCAGTCATTCCCTGTCTCTGTACAATGCTCCACCAAGTCAGTCATTCCCTGTCTCTGTACATGTACAATGCTACACCAAGTCAGTCATTCCCTGTCTCTGTACATGTACAATGCTCCACCAAGTCAGTCATTCCCTGTCTCTGTACAATGCTACACCAAGTCAGTCATTCCCTGTCTCTGTACAATGCTCCACCAAGTCAGTCATTCCCTGTCTCTGTACAATGCTACACCAAGTCAGTCATTCCCTGTCTCTGTACAATGCTACACCAAGTCAGTCATTCCCTGTCTCTGTACAATGCTACACCAAGTCAGTCATTCCCTGTCTCTGTACATGTACAATGCTACACCAAGTCAGTCATTCCCTGTCTCTGTACATGTACAATGCTACACCAAGTCAGTCATTCCCTGTCTCTGTACATTCACAATGCTCCACCAAGTCAGTCATTCCCTGTCTCTGTACAATGCTACACCAAGTCAGTCATTCCCTGTCTCTGTACAATGCTCCACCAAGTCAGTCATTCCCTGTCTCTGTACATGTACAATGCTCCACCAAGTCAGTCATTCCCTGTCTCTGTACATGTACAATGCTCCACCAAGTCAGTCATTCCCTGTCTCTGTACAATGCTCCACCAAGTCAGTCATTCACTGTCTCTGTACAATGCTCCACCAAGTCAGTCATTCCCTGTCTCTGTACAATGCTACACCAAGTCAGTCATTCCCTGTCTCTGTACAATGCTCCACCAAGTCAGTCATTCCCTGTCTCTGTACATGTACAATGCTCCACCAAGTCAGTCATTCCCTGTCTCTGTACAATGCTCCACCAAGTCAGTCATTCACTGTCTCTGTACAATGCTCCACCAAGTCAGTCATTCACTGTCTCTGTACATGTACAATGCTCCACCAAGTCAGTCATTCACTGTCTCTGTACATGTACAATGCTCCACCAAGTCAGTCATTCACTGTCTCTGTACATGTACAACCTTGATTGGGAGTCTTAGAGTTTTTACGCTCCGTATTTGTTCCACTTGAAGCACCCCCAATGCTCCGCCTGAAAGCGTCCCCAATGGCACCCTATTCCCTATGTAGTGCACTACTTTAGACCAGAGACCCATTGATCCCAGGTCTAAAGTAGTGCACTACGTAGGGAATAGGCTTCCATTTGGGACACACACGCCCAAGAGCACAATCGCAGGAAAGGACATGCATGATGTGAAAACAGAGCAGTTGCTCCATGGTTAGTATAATTGTACTTTCTGTCAGTTGGTTGTTGATGTAACAGTAAAGCTGAGGCCTCAGACCTGTGTGAGTTACGAGGCGTGTGAGTTACGAGGCGTGCTGAGTTACGAGGCGTGTGAGTTATGAGGCGTGCTGAGTTACGAGGCGTGCTTAGTTACGAGGCGTGCTTAGTTACGAGGCGTGCTGAGTTACGAGGTGTGTGAGTTACAAGGTGTTATAAGTTACGAGGCGTATGAGTTACGAGGCGTGTGAGTTACGAGGCGTGTGAGTTACGAGGCGTTATAAGTTACGAGGCATATGAGTTACGAGGCGTGTGAGTTACGAGGCGTGTGAGTTACGAGGCGTGTGAGTTACGAGGCGTTGTGAGTTACGAGGCGTGTGAGTTACGAGGCGTGTGAGTTACGAGGCGTGTGAGTTACGAGGCGTGTGAGTTACGAGGCGGGTGAGTTACGAGGCGTGCTGAGTTACGAGGCGTGTGAGTTACGATGCGTTATGAGTTACGAGGCGTGTGAGTTACGAGGCGTGTGAGTTACGAGGCGTGTGAGTTACGAGGCGTTATGAGTTACCAGGCGTGTGAGTTACGAGGCGTGTGAGTTACGAGGCGTGTGAGTTACGAGGCGTTATGAGTTACGAGGCGTTGTGAGTTACGAGGCGTGTGAGTTACGATGTCTGGATAAGAGTGCCTGCTAAATGACTCACTGAGTCTCTCTGGATAAGAGTGCCTGCTAAATGACTCACTGAGTCTCTCTGGATAAGAGTGCCTGCTAAATGACTCACTGAGTCGCTCTGGATAAGAGTGCCTGCTAAATGACTCACTGAGTCGCTCTGGATAAGAGTGCCTGCTAAATGACTCACTGAGTCGCTCTGGATAAGAGTGCCTGCTAAATGACTCACTGAGTCGCTCTGGATAAGAGTGCCTGCTAAATGACTCACTGAGTCGCTCTGGATAAGAGTGCCTGCTAAATGACTCAGATGTCAATGGGATGGCATTCATAACAACAAAAACAAAACAAACACTGTTGGAGCAACACTTTGGTAGATTATGGTTGTTTAAGGTTGAGCACGGTGGTTGTGGTTGTTAAGGTGGTTGTTTAAGGTTGATTAAGATGGTTGTGGTTGATCAAGGTGGTTGTGGTTGATCACGGTGGTTGTTTAAGGTTGATCAAGGTGGTTGTGGTTGTTAAGGTGGTTGTTTAAGGTTGATCAAGGTGGTTGTGGTTGTTAAGGTGGTTGTTTAAGGTTGATTAAGATGGTTGTGGTTGATCAAGGTGGTTGTGGTTGATCACGGTGGTTGTTTAAGGTTGATCAAGGTGGTTGTTTAAGGTTGATCAAGGTGGTTGTTTAAGGTTGATCAAGGTGGTTGTGGTTGATCTAGGTGGTTGTGATTGATCTAGGTGGTTGAGGTTGTTAAGGCGGTTGTGGTTGTTAAGCACTTTGTCAACAATAGGTTTCTGACAGATACATGGACCGTCCAAGATCAATATGAATTCTTTCTTCTAAGAATAATGATTAGTGAAGGCTAGAAGGACAACGAGAGCCAACAAGGCTAGAAGGACAACGAGAGCCAACAGAAATCAAAAACGGTGTTCTGGTCAATAGTTTAGAAGTGTAACCATTGTTATTGCCTTGGGGTTCAGGACAATGTAGCTGTAAACCACTCAGTCAAAAAATGCATCCAGTCTGTAATAGGTCTCCTTTTGACTGAGTGACCCAATACGTCATCATCCCAATCATCCATTCAAGCACAGCGATAGCAATCTGAATTCCTTGTTAGAAGAATGATTCTGGTGATATGTGAGGGCTAGGAGGACAGCCAATAGGAGTGCTTTCACTATTCATGCTTCTCTGTGTTCCGTGTTCTCTTTTTTTCCTCTGGCAGCAGCAAGCAATTACACAAACATCCCAACCAACCGCCATACTAAAAACAAAAAGGCTATTTTCCTTCCCACGATTTTTATTTTCTTTTTTTTTTCTTCGTTTTGCCCGAGAAAGCTTTTTTCTTTTTTTGTAGGTATAATACTTTGTTGACATTTGATCTGAAGTCGGGAGCATTTCCCACCATTTGAACCAATGAGGTGTTCAGATCCCAAGATTTAAAACCCCAAAGAGTTATTTTCTATTGTCCCGGAGACCTTGTTTCTACTAACCTCAAGTACAAGGCCCCCACAGTATACCTCTTGACAGAGAAAGACAGAGAAAGATAAAGGTCACCAAAAATGGCTTATCCTTGTCCCCGACACTTGAAAACACTACTTTCCACGCCGGCGGCTGGGCGGCAAATCCACAACAACTTTGCTGTCATAAATTCCAACGGGTTGTGTTTTTCTCTTTCTTTGCCTTCACAAATACATGGCTGGAATAAACTTGAACCTTAGCCGCACAGAGAGGGAGAAAAAAAAACACCCTACACCATTGCTGCCAGGGAAGGAAGCTGCGGATAACTGTTCTCAGCATCTTGCGCTATAAATCAGTCCCTCGCCTTGGTTGACACACACACACACACACACACACACACACACACACACACACACACACACGCCTTGTTCGACCTGGCCGGCAGCGTTTTCAAACCCATTTGGACGAGATAATGTCAGCTATTCCTCCCAGCAGCCTTAGGGACGAGGGAAGAGTGAGCTGGACTCATGAATCATTACCCTCTTAGAGGAACGGAAGCGGAGGAGAGGCACAACGGCCCTCACCTTACTGTATCCATATATAACGCAATTAGACCTGCTTCATCCTTCACCTTACTGTGTCCATATATAACGCAATTAGACCTGCTTCATCCTTCACCTTACTGTGTCCATATATAACGCAATTAGACCTGCTTCATCCTTCACCTTACTGTATCCATATATAACGCAATTAGACCTGCTTCATCCTTCACCTTACTGTGTCCATATATAAAACCAGTATTCATCCTTCACCTTACTGTATCCATATATAATACCAGTATTCCTCCTTCACCTTACTGTGTCCATATATAATACCAGTATTCATCCTTCACCTTACTGTATCCATATATAAAACCAGTATTCCTCCTTCACCTTACTGTGTCCATATATAATACCAGTATTCATCCTTCACCTTACTGTATCATATATAAAAACAGTATTCATCCTTCACCTTACTGTGTCCATATATAATACCAGTATTCATCCTTCACCTTACTGTATCATATATAAAACCAGCATTCCTCCTTCACCTTACTGTGTCCATATATAATACCAGTATTCATCCTTCACCTTACTGTATCATATATAAAAACAGTATTCATCCTTCACCTTACTGTGTCCATATATAATACCAGTATTCATCCTTCACCTTACTGTGTCCATATATAACGCAATTAGACCTGCTTCATCCTTCACCTTACTGTGTCCATATATAATACCAGTATTCCTCCTTCACCTTACTGTGTCCATATATAATACCAGTATTCATCCTTCACCTTACTGTGTCCATATATAAAACCAGTATTCCTCCTTCACCTTACTGTGTGCATATATAATACCAGTATTCATCCTTCACCTTACTGTGTGCATATATAATACCAGTATTCCTCCTTCACCTTACTGTGTGCATATATAATACCAGTATTCATCCCTCACCTTACTGTGTCATATATATATATATATACAGTGCCTTGCGAAAGTATTTGGCCCCCTTGAACTTTGCGACCTTTTGCCACATTTCAGGCTTCAAACATAAAGATATAAAACTGTATTTTTTTGTGAAGAATCAACAACAAGTGGGACACAATCATGAAGTGGAACGACATTTATTGGATATTTCAAACTTTTTTAACAAATCAAAAACTGAAAAATTGGGTGTGCAAAATTATTCAGCCCCCTTAAGTTAATACTTTGTAGCGCCACCTTTTGCTGTGATTACAGCTGTAAGTCGCTTGGGGTATGTCTATCAGTTTTGCACATCGAGAGACTGACATTTTTTCCCATTCCTCCTTGCAAAACAGCTCGAGCTCAGTGAGGTTGGATGGAGAGCATTTGTGAACAGCAGTTTTCAGTTCTTTCCACAGATTCTCGATTGGATTCAGGTCTGGACTTTGACTTGGCCATTCTAACACCTGGATATGTTTATTTTTGAACCATTCCATTGTAGATTTTGCTTTATGTTTTGGATCATTGTCTTGTTGGAAGACAAATCTCCGTCCCAGTCTCAGGTCTTTTGCAGACTCCATCAGGTTTTCTTCCAGAATGGTCCTGTATTTGGCTCCATCCATCTTCCCATCAATTTTAACCATCTTCCCTGTCCCTGCTGAAGAAAAGCAGGCCCAAACCATGATGCTGCCACCACCATGTTTGACAGTGGGGATGGTGTGTTCAGCTGTGTTGCTTTTACGCCAAACATAACGTTTTGCATTGTTGCCAAAAAGTTCAATTTTGGTTTCATCTGACCAGAGCACCTTCTTCCACATGTTTGGTGTGTCTCCCAGGTGGCTTGTAGCAAACTTTAAACGACACCTTTTTATGGATATCTTTAAGAAATGGCTTTCTTCTTGCCACTCTTCCATAAAGGCCAGATTTGTGCAATATACGACTTTGTTGTCCTATGGACAGAGTCTCCCACCTCAGCTGTAGATCTCTGCAGTTCATCCAGAGTGATCATGGGCCTCTTGGCTGCATCTCTGATCAGTCTTCTCCTTGTATGAGCTGAAAGTTTAGAGGGACGGCCAGGTCTTGGTAGATTTGCAGTGGTCTGATACTCCTTCCATTTCAATATTATCGCTTGCACTGTGCTCCTTGGGATGTTTAAAGCTTGGGAAATCTTTTTGTATCCAAATCCGGCTTTAAACTTCTTCACAACAGTATCTCGGACCTGCCTGGTGTGTTCCTTGTTCTTCATGATGCTCTTTGCGCTTTTAACGGACCTCTGAGACTATCACAGTGCAGGTGCATTTATACGGAGACTTGATTACACACAGGTGGATTGTATTTATCATCATTAGTCATTTAGGTCAACATTGGATCATTCAGAGATCCTCACTGAACTTCTGGAGAGAGTTTGCTGCACTGAAAGTAAAGGGGCTGAATAATTTTGCACGCCCAATTTTTCCGTTTTTGATTTGTTAAAAAAGTTTGAAATATCCAATAAATGTCGTTCCACTTCATGATTGTGTCCCACTTGTTGTTGATTCTTCACAAAAAAATACAGTTTTATATCTTTATGTTTGAAGCCTGAAATGTGGCAAAAGGTCGCAAAGTTCAAGGGGGCCGAATACTTTCACAAGGCACTGTATATATATATATATATATATATATATATATATATATATATATATATATATATATATATATACACACACACACACACATAATATATATATTTATAAACACACACCAGGGTGAAAAAGAGGCTATGCTAAAAGCCTGCTAGTGGTTAGCTAGTAGAGGTAGGCCAGCAGGGTTGGAAAAGAGGCTATGCTAAAAGCCTGCTAGTGGTTAGCTAGTAGAGGTAAGCCAGCAGGGTTGGAAAAGAGGCTATGCTAAAAGCCTGCTAGCGGTTAGCTAGTAGAGGTAAGCCAGCAGAGTTGGAAAAGAGGCTATGCTAAAAGCCTGCTAGCGGTTAGCTAGTAGAGGTAAGCCAGCAGAGTTGGAAAAGAGGCTATGCTAAAACCTGGGGCGCTGTACAAGTGTATCTAAACCATTTTGAGCTGATACAGAATAAAGATATCCCAGGATACGGTCAGATGATAAGTTGTCTTTATTCAGAGTCGCCCCCTCCGTCCCCCCCCCCCGTCCCAAAGTAAAACAATGAGGACTAGTATGATGTGGGTCTTTAGCGTCGTATGTGGACTGAGAGGCTTCACTCCCGCTGTGTGTTGACTCGTGTGTTCTGCTCAACGTCACTTTTCTGAACGCTTTTCCGACAGAAATACGGATATAATATCCATTTCTCCCAAAAATACAAAAATGTAAAATGATATAACGTATTTAGACTTTTAGTTAACAGCAATCTTTCCATTAACCTTGATTCAAAAAAACAAAAACAGAACAACATTTCTGTCAAGGTTGTGCTTCCAGCAGTGCGTCTATATTAAAAGGTCATGCTAACAGAAGTGTGTGTGTCTATAAATCTTCAAGCCACAGTCCTCACAGATGGCAGGATGTGAGGCTACGGGACACATTTCACACTCTGGGGGCGACGAAGGCAACTCTCAGATACTACATCATCTCAACAAGGTCTCGCCTCAGTGAGAAGGGTGTGTGTGTGTGTGTGTGTGTGTGTGTGTGTGTGTGTGTGTGTGTGTGTGTGTGTGGTGCCGTTTAATCTGCTCCCGTCAAGCCCTTACCAGACACCATCGCCGTAAAGAATCACTAGGAACATCAAATTGGAAACGAAAGGGGGGAGAAAACCGATGTTCAGGGTGTACTACCCTATAACTGCCGTTAACACAGCTCAAACCTTGGGCCAGAGGTACTAGAGAAACGTCGTCACAAACGGCACCCTATGTACTACAAAGGGCAATACCCATAGGGCCGTGGTCAAACGTAGTGCAGAAGGGTAAATAGGGGTGCCATATGGGAAGGAGACAAACTCTGATGAATGCAGGCAAAGTACAACTCCTCCCAGGCCGCATATATACAGAGCATTCAGAAAGTATTCAGACAACCTTCTCTCCTTTTTCTACATGTTGTTACGTTACAGCCTTGTTCTAAAACGGATTCAACTATTTTTCCCCCCTCATTAATCTACACACAATACCCCCTAATGACATCACAATACCCCCTAATGACATCACAATACCCCCTAATGACATCACAATACCCCATAATGACATCACAATACCCCATAATGACATCACAATACCCCATAATGACATCACAATACCCCATAATGACATCACAATACCCCCTAATGACATCACAATACCCCATAATGACATCACAATACCCCCTAATGACATCACAATACCCCATAATGACATCACAATACCCCCTAATGACATCACAATACCCCATAATGATAAAGCAAAAACAGTTCAAGGGAAAACCTGATGGTCACTCTGACAGAGCTCCAGAGTTCCAGAGTAAAAGGCACATGATAGCCCGCTTAGAGGTTCCCAAAGGCACCTAAAGACTCTCAGAACATGAGAAACAAGATTCTCTGGTCTGATGACACCAATATTGAACTCTTTGGCCTGAATGTCAAGCGTCACGTCTGGAGGAAACCTGGCACCATCCCTATGGTGAAGCATGGTGGTGGCAGCATCATGTCTGGAGGAAACCTGGCACCATCTCTATGGTGAAGCATGGTGGTGGCAGCATCATGCTGTGGGGATGTTTTTCAGTGGCAGGGACTGGGAGACTAGTCAGGATCGAGGCAAAGATGAATGGAGCAAAATACAGAGAGATCCTTGATGAAAACCTGCTCCAGAGCACTCAGGACCTCAGAGTGGGGCGAAGGTTCACCTTCCAACAGGACAACGACACTAAGCACACAGCCAAGACAATGCAGGAATGGCTTCGGGACAAGTCTGAATGTCCTGGAGTGGCCCAGCCAGAGCCCGGAATTGAACCCAATCTAACATCTCTGGAGAGACCTGGAAATAGCTGTGCAGCAACACTCCTCATCCAACCTGACAGAGCTTGAGAGGATCTGCAGAGAAGAATTGGAGAAACTCCACGAATACAGGTGTGCCAAACTTGTAGCGTCATACCCAAAAAGACTCGAGGCTGTAATTGCTGCCAAAGGTGTTTCAACAAAGTATTGAGTAAAGGGTCTGAGTAATTATGTAAATGTAATATTTCCGTTTTTTAGTTTTATTTGCGAAAATCCTGCTTTTGCTTTGTCATTATGGGGTATTGTGATGTCATTATGGGGTATTGTGACGTCATTATGGGGTATTGTGATGTCATTATGGGGTATTGTGGTGTCATTATGGGGTATTGTGATGTCATTATGGGGTATTGTGATGTCATTATGGGGTATTGTGACGTCATTATGGGGTATTGTGATGTCATTATGGGGTATTGTGTGTAGATTGATGAGACGAAAAAAACTACTGAATCATTTTTAGAATAAGGCTGTAACGTAACAAAATGTGGAAAAAGTCAAGGGATATGAATACTTTCAAATGCACTGTAGAACACTGATAGAACAGCACATCACTGAGAACGCCCAGGCTGCATATATAGAACAGCACATCGCTGAGAATGCCAAGGCTGCATATATAGAACAGCAAGTCACTGAGAACGCCAAGGCTGCATATATAGAACAGCAAGTCACTGAGAATGCCAAGGCTGCATATATAGAACAGCACATCACTGAGAACGCCCAGGCTACATATATAGAACAGCACATCGCTGAGAATGCCAAGGCTGCATATATAGAACAGCAAGTCACTGAGAACGCCAAGGCTGCATATATAGAACAGCAAGTCACTGAGAATGCCAAGGCTGCATATATAGAACAGCACATCACTGAGAACGCCCAGGCTACATATATAGAACAGCACATCGCTGAGAACGCCCGGGCTGCATATATAGAACAGCAAGTCACTGAGAACGCCAAGGCTGCATATATAGAACAGCAAGTCACTGAGAATGCCAAGGCTGCATATATAGAACAGCAAGTCACTGAGAACGCCCAGGCTGCATATATAGAACAGCACATCACTGAGAACGCCCAGGCTGCATATATAGAACAGCAAGTCACTGAGAACGCCAAGGCTGCATATATAGAACAGCAAGTCACTGAGAACGCCCAGGCTGCATATATAGAACAGCACATCACTGAGAACGCCCAGGCTGCATATATAGAACAGCACATCGCTGAGAATGCCAAGGCTGCATATATAGAACAGCAAGTCACTGAGAACGCCAAGGCTGCATATATAGAACAGCAAGTCACTGAGAACGCCCAGGCTGCATATATAGAACAGCAAGTCACTGAGAACGCCCAGGCTGCATATATAGAACAGCACATCACTGAGAACGCCCAGGCTGCATATATAGAACAGCACATCGCTGAGAATGCCAAGGCTGCATATATAGAACAGCAAGTCACTGAGAACGCCAAGGCTGCATATATAGAACAGCAAGTCACTGAGAACGCCCAGGCTGCATATATAGAACAGCACATCACTGAGAACGCCCAGGCTGCATATATAGAACAGCACATCACTGAGAACGCCAAGGCTGCATATATAGAACAGCAAGTCACTGAGAACGCCAAGGCTGCATATATAGAACAGCAAGTCACTGAGAACGCCCAGGCTGCATATATAGAACAGCACATTACTGAGAACGCCCAGGCTGCATATATAGAACAGCACATCGCTGAGAATGCCAAGGCTGCATATATAGAACAGCAAGTCACTGAGAACGCCAAGGCTGCATATATAGAACAGCAAGTCACTGAGAATGCCCAGGCTGCATATATAGAACAGCACATCACTGAGAACGCCCAGGCTGCATATATAGACTCATTGTTACCACTTATATTACATGGGACGTGCAAATTCACCAGCATCGTGCGCTCTCTCCTTCCTACTTATAAAGAACTTCAACTACAACCAGAGATCTGTATATAATGACAAGATGCTCATGTCTCCGCCCTAACGATGGGAGTCGTTGTCCCAAAGGGCAGGAAGGCAGGCGACAAGCTTAGGTCCACAATAAATCCATAGAAACGCATTGGTCTTCCTTTGCCTACTTCGCATTCTTCAGAGTCGGACAACCATTTGACTAATACATGGATGGAATCTAAGTTCACCCGGCTTGTATCAGTTGGCCAGGTTGTCACTTCATCAGATAACGAACGTGTAATGAATTTCCGAGAGGTAGTCTAGAAACATAGCATTATCTTTAAAAATCGGCAACAGATTTAATTTGGGCTCCCGAGTGGCGCAGCGGTCTAAGACACTCTATTCTCAGTGCTAAAGGTGTCACTTACAGACCCTGGTTTAATTCCAGGCTGTATCACAACCGGTTACGATCGGGAGTCCCATAGGGCGGCGCACAATTAACCCTGCGTCGTCCCGGTTTGGGTTTGCCTGGTGTAGGCCTTCATTGTAAATAAGAATTTGTTCTTAACTGACTTGCCGAGTTAAATAAAAGGGTAAAAAATAAACATAATAATCATTTGGACCGTACACATCAAAGATCATTTAGAATACGGTAGGTTATTTCCCAGTGGTAGGTAGTATGACATGGTTTACTTACTCCTTGATACATGGAAGGAAGGCCGGTCAAGGGAGGTGAACGCCCGTATAAGACAGTGGGCGAGGTATTTACTAAATGTTATTAATGATAACAAAACGCAGTGCTGAAAATAATGGCCACGGTCTAAGCAGACGTCAGGTAGCCTCATATCAGAGTGTGTTATCAGGATATACAAAGTGGATTGTGTCAACAGTACCTGAGCATACCAAAATAAATACAGGGTTAGGGTAATACCCAAGTCCTTCTCCTAGCAGTAAAAAATCTTCCAGACTGACTGTGGTTGTGAGGACTTTGGATGGGACGTTTCTGGGCCTGAAGACATGACACAGACAATGTTTTGTTTTATTGGGCAAGCAAAGAGATGGATCGTGCGAAAAGCACCTTGGTGCCTAGGCTTAGGTTATATGAATGTGGAAATGTAAAAAGCCAGCATTAGACTCACACATAGGGAATGAATGCTAACTTGAAAATCTCAAGCTTTCGTGCAAATCTCCCATTGACCTCAATGTATGATTTATGTAAAGGTGTGCGTTGAGCAAATTCATCTCAAGTTACACTTTGGACCATAGGCTACAGTGTAGACGGGTATTAGGAATCTCCAGTTTAAATCTGCATGTGTACAGATGTCCTAAAACCATGTCTTTATCCATCCAGTGAGAGACAGCTGTGTAACAAGGCCTTTATCAACATATAATAATGATAATAATAATAATAATGATAATAATAATGATAATAATAATGATAATAATAATAATAATAATAATAATGATAATAATAATAATAATAATGATAATAATAATGATAATAATAATAATAATAATGATAATAATAATAATAATAATGATAATAGTGATAATAATAATGATAATAATAGTGATAATAATAATGATAATAATAGTGATAATAATAATGATAATAATAATGATAATAATGATCAACTGCCTGTTACTGTGCTGTCTGATGAGGTCTCCAACGCACCATGTCTGTTACTGTGCTGTCTGAAGAGGTCACCTACACACCATGTCTGTTACTGTGCTGTCTGAAGAGGTCTCCAACACACTGTGCTGTCTGAAGAGGTCACCAACACACCATGTCTGTTACTGTGCTGTCTGATGAGGTGTCCAACACACCATGTCTGTTACTGTGCTGTCTGAAGAGGTCACCTACACACCATGCCTGTTACTGTGCTGTCTGAAGAGGTCACCTACACACCATGCCTGTTACTGTGCTGTCTGAAGAGGTCACCTACACACCATGTCTGTTACTGTGCTGTCTGAAGAGGTCTCCAACACACTGTGCTGTCTGAAGAGGTCTCCAACACACTGTGCTGTCTGAAGAGGTCACCTACACACCATGTCTGTTACTGTGCTGTCTGAAGAGGTCTCCAACACACTGTGCTGTCTGAAGAGGTCACCTACACACCATGCCTGTTACTGTGCTGTCTGAAGAGGTCACCTACACACCATGTCTGTTACTGTGCTGTCTGAAGAGGTCTCCAACACACTGTGCTGTCTGAAGAGGTCACCTACACACCATGTCTGTTACTGTGCTGTCTGAAGAGGTCTCCAACACACTGTGCTGTCTGAAGAGGTCACCTACACACCATGCCTGTTATTGTGCTGTCTGAAGAGGTCACCTACACACCATGTCTGTTACTGTGCTGTCTGAAGAGGTCTCCAACACACTGTGCTGTCTGAAGAGGTCACCTACACATCATGCCTGTTACTGTGCTGTCTGAAGAGGTCACCTACACACCATGCCTGTTACTGTGCTGTCTGAAGAGGTCACCTACACACCATGCCTGTTACTGTGCTGTATAAACGCTTGCCTTTCTCCATCCGTCTTGTGCCTGTGATGCCCCATTGTGACATCACACACACACACACACACGTCAGAAGGACTGGAGAGCAGAGCATGCTGGGAGCTAAGGCGATGGTCGCCCAATTGCAGCCCTATGCGGAAGCATAGCTGTCATTAGGGCCCCACGTCGCCAAATAAAAAGGGGCACATACACACCACACACACACACACCACACCACACACACAAAAATCCTATCCATCTGCCATAGCAGCAGGGTAGGGTAAGGGCCAGCGAAGCACTTTCCTGCCATTCCCTGTCATGCTTCCGCCCGCCCAGCTAGTGCTTACTATTACTCACACATAGGGAATGAATGCTAACTTGAAAATCTCAAGCTTTCGTGCAAATCTCCCATTGACCTCAATGTATGATTTATGTAAAGGTGTGCGTTGAGCAAATTCATCTCAAGTTACACTTTGGACCATAGGCTACAGTGTAGACGGGTATTAGGAATCTCCAGTTTAAATCTGCATGTGTACAGATGTCCTAAAACCATGTCTTTATCCATCCAGTGAGAGACAGCTGTGTAACAAGGCCTTTATCAACATATAATAATGATAATAATAATAATAATGATAATAATAATGATAATAATAATGATAATAATAATAATAATAATAATAATGATAATAATAATAATAATAATGATAATAATAATGATAATAATAATAATAATAATGATAATAATAATAATAATAATGATAATAGTGATAATAATAATGATAATAATAGTGATAATAATAATGATAATAATAGTGATAATAATAATGATAATAATAATGATAATAATGATCAACTGCCTGTTACTGTGCTGTCTGATGAGGTCTCCAACGCACCATGTCTGTTACTGTGCTGTCTGAAGAGGTCACCTACACACCATGTCTGTTACTGTGCTGTCTGAAGAGGTCTCCAACACACTGTGCTGTCTGAAGAGGTCACCAACACACCATGTCTGTTACTGTGCTGTCTGATGAGGTGTCCAACACACCATGTCTGTTACTGTGCTGTCTGAAGAGGTCACCTACACACCATGCCTGTTACTGTGCTGTCTGAAGAGGTCACCTACACACCATGCCTGTTACTGTGCTGTCTGAAGAGGTCACCTACACACCATGTCTGTTACTGTGCTGTCTGAAGAGGTCTCCAACACACTGTGCTGTCTGAAGAGGTCTCCAACACACTGTGCTGTCTGAAGAGGTCACCTACACACCATGTCTGTTACTGTGCTGTCTGAAGAGGTCTCCAACACACTGTGCTGTCTGAAGAGGTCACCTACACACCATGCCTGTTACTGTGCTGTCTGAAGAGGTCACCTACACACCATGCCTGTTACTGTGCTGTCTGAAGAGGTCACCTACACACCATGTCTGTTACTGTGCTGTCTGAAGAGGTCTCCAACACACTGTGCTGTCTGAAGAGGTCACCTACACACCATGTCTGTTACTGTGCTGTCTGAAGAGGTCTCCAACACACTGTGCTGTCTGAAGAGGTCACCTACACACCATGCCTGTTATTGTGCTGTCTGAAGAGGTCACCTACACACCATGTCTGTTACTGTGCTGTCTGAAGAGGTCTCCAACACACTGTGCTGTCTGAAGAGGTCACCTACACATCATGCCTGTTACTGTGCTGTCTGAAGAGGTCACCTACACACCATGCCTGTTACTGTGCTGTCTGAAGAGGTCACCTACACACCATGCCTGTTACTGTGCTGTATAAACGCTTGCCTTTCTCCATCCGTCTTGTGCCTGTGATGCCCCATTGTGACATCACACACACACACACACACGTCAGAAGGACTGGAGAGCAGAGCATGCTGGGAGCTAAGGCGATGGTCGCCCAATTGCAGCCCTATGCGGAAGCATAGCTGTCATTAGGGCCCCACGTCGCCAAATAAAAAGGGGCACATACACACCACACACACACACACCACACCACACACACAAAAATCCTATCCATCTGCCATAGCAGCAGGGTAGGGTAAGGGCCAGCGAAGCACTTTCCTGCCATTCCCTGTCATGCTTCCGCCCGCCCAGCTAGTGCTTACTAACACTACACACACACACACACACACACACACACACACACACACAGGAGCTGTGTATAAACAGCTCGGCCTGCCACACTGGTACCGTCACAGAAAAGCAGAAAAACACCCTGACCATATTCCCTTTCTTTTTCTCTTTCGTTCTTTTCATCCAGTGAGAAAGCAAGCTGGCCCGGCCGTTGCCATCTGACAACCTGTCAACCTTGTCCTTCAGATGATGCCCGGGTGAATACCGGACCTGACACATAAATGTTTCGGCACCTTGAAAGCAAAGCGTACTGCACTTTGCCACTGTCCTCTCGCCTGTTCTTGTGTAACAAGAGTTTGTTCCCAGGCCGGTAATGGCTTGGGAAGAGAGCCCCTGGAGGGAGAATGGATAAAAGAGGGAGAGAGCGAGGGGGGGGGGGGGGGGAGAGAGAGAGGGAAGGGGTGCAGCAAGAGAAGAGAGGGGGGGGGGGCAGTGGGGGAGGGAGAGAGAGAGGGAGGGGCAGCAAGAGAAGAGAAAGAGGGGGGCAGCGAGAGAAGAGAGAGCGAGAGGGGGGCAGCAAGAGAAGAGCGAGAGGGGGGGCAGCGAGAGAAGAGGAGGAGTGGGGGCAGCGAGAGAAGAGAAGGAGGGGGGGCAGCGAGAGAAGAGAAGGAGGGGGGGCAGCGAGAGAAGAGAAGGAGGGGGGGCAGCGAGAGAAGAGGAGGGGGGGGGGGGCAGCGAGAGAAGAGAAGGAGGGGGCGGCAGCGAGAGAAGAGAAGGAGGGGGGGCAGCGAGAGAAGAGAAGGAGGGGGGGCAGCGAGAAAAGAGGAGGGGGGGGGCAGCGAGAGAAGAGAAGGAGGGGGCGGCAGCGAGAGAAGAGAAGGAGGGGGGGCAGCGAGAGAAGAGGAGGGGGGGCAGCGAGAGAAGAGGAGGAGGGGGGGCAGCGAGAGAAGAGAAGGAGGGGGGGGGCAGCGAGAGAAGAGAAGGAGGGGGGGCAGCGAGGGAAGAGGAGGTGGGGGGCAGCGAGGGGGAGGGGGGGCAGCAAGAGAAGAGAAGGGGGGGCAGCGAAAGAAGAGAAAGAGGGGGGTCAGCGAGAGAAGAGAAGGAGGGGGGGCAGCGAGAAAAGAGAAAGAGGGGGGTCAGCGAGAGAAGGGAGAGTGAGGGGGGGCAGCGAGGGAAGTGAAAGAGGGGGAAGCGAGGGAGAGAGGGAGAGAAAACAGGGTTCATGTCTGTTCCACTCCCTGGGCCCTGGGTGAAAACAGGGTTCATGTCTGTTCCACTCCCTAGGCCCTGGGTGAAAACGGGGTTAATGTCTGTTCAACTCCCTGGGCCCTGGATGAAAACAGGGTTAAGGTCTGTTCCACTCCCTGGGCCCTGGGCGAAAACAGAGTTCATGTCTGTTCCACTCCCTGGGCCCTGGGTGAAAACAGGGTTCATGTCTGTTCCACTCCCTGGGCCCTGGGTGAAAACAGGGTTCATGTCTGTTCCACTCCCTGGGCCCTGGATGAAAACAGGGTTAAGGTCTGTTCCACTCCCTGGGCCCTGGGTGAAAACAGGGTTCATGTCTGTTCCTGAGTTAATTAAGCAAGTACATTATACTCAGGGTCATGTCTAAAAATGCCCAGTTGTCCATTATTTTATCTACCAGGGCTTGAAGAGATCTCAGTGACTTTAAAGAGAGGTCTTAATGAGGCATAGAGTGTTTAAAGAGTGTGTTGTAGTGTGGTAATGTTGTGTGGTAATGTTGTGTGGTCACGTGTTTGTAAATAGCACAACAGGGGCAGGTGAGTCTCTGTTGTGTAGTGACAGGGGTCGTGTTTTATATTGAAAGTAGACAGTGTTTTTCCCCCTGCTTCAATAGAGTGATCAGGAATGTGCAACTATAATTTTCATTCACAGAAAATACACGAGTGCAACAAATTAGGCAGAAAATAGCCTAATTTTCATGCATTATTTGTCCTTTCTGTTCTCGGAACATCTGCTCCTCCCCATCTTGTTTGAGCAGAGCCTGTTGCCCTAGCTACTCCAGACTCCACACAGACACAGAGTGTAGACATGCTGCTCCAGAGCCAGAGCTGTTCTTCCTTCAGACTCCAGACTCCACACAGACACACCGTGTTGACATGCTGCTCCAGGGCCAGTACTGTTCTTCCTTCAGACTCCAGACTCCACACAGACACACCGTGTTGACATGCTGCTCCAGAGCCAGAGCTGTTCTTCCTTCAGACTCCACACAGACACACACCGTGTTGACATGCTGCTCCAGGGCCAGTACTGTTCTTCCTTCAGACTCCAGACTACACACAGACACACCGTGTTGACATGCTGCTCCAGAGCCAGAGCTGTTCTTCCTTCAGACTCCACACAGACACAGGGTGTTGACATGCTGCTCCAGAGCCAGAGCTGTTCTTCCTTCAGACTCCAGACTCCACACAGACACACTGTGTTGACATGCTGCTCCAGAGCCAGAGCTGTTCTTCCTTCAGACTCCAGACTACACACAGACACACCGTGTTGACATGCTGCTCCAGAGCCAGAGCTGTTCTTCCTTCAGACTCCAGACTCCACACAGACACAGGGTGTTGACATGCTGCTCCAGAGCCAGAGCTGTTCTTCCTTCAGACTCCACACAGACACAGGGTGTTGACATGCTGCTCCAGAGCCAGAGCTGTTCTTCCTTCAGACTCCAGACTCCACACAGACACACCGTGTTGACATGCTGCTCCAGAGCCAGAGCTGTTCTTCCTTCAGACTCCAGACTACACACAGACACACCGTGTTGACATGCTGCTCCAGGGCCAGTACTGTTCTTCCTTCAGACTCCAGACTCCACACAGACACACCGTGTAGACATGCTGCTCCAGAGCCAGAGCTGTTCTTCCTTCAGACATGCATAGATAAAACATGTGTTTATGTGCACAATGTATTTCGTTCACATTTGCTTGTAAATGTCTAAACTCACCAAAAATAACATTCGGTAGCTTCTATATATGTATAACTTAATGAGCTGGATTGCCTGTCTTTGCAATTTGTTTATTTTCATTTGCACTTATTAGCATATTTAGCTAGCAGCCTCCATGGAAATTCGCTATTACTTGTGCTAATTTTGTCAATCTGTAACAGATGCCCAATGGGCTTTTTTTTTTTGTGTGAGTTTTTTTGGTGCCCCCTTGTGTACGAAGCCAGCAATACCGTAAATACCAGGATGAGAGAAGGATGATGTGAACATCTGAATACTACCAATCCTACCAGGGACCATAGTGCTCTGGTTAAAAACAGTGTGAGATGTAGGGAATAGGGTGTCATTGGGGACAGAACAATAGTTTAATAGCCTGATGAAAGAGTTTGTCTCAGTGTCTGTCAACCCTCTGGCTCCTTGTTTACCGCCAACCTCATGTCTGATCTATACAAAACACTAATATACTCTTCTGTAGTTTCTCAAAACAGTACTGGCTCTCTCCCTTTTTCACACTCCATTGATCTCTTGCTATCTCTCCCTTTTTTTTCAGTAGAAGAGAAATGTGTTTGAAAATGACATTTTAAAAAGTCTTCCTTGATAACAATGCCCTTTATCTGACCTTCAGGTAGCATCCTGCTCTGTGTGTGTTGATGACACTGAACACTAAGCGTCTGTCTGTCTGTCTGTCTGTCTGTCTGTCTGTCTGTCTGTCTGTCTGTCTGTCTGTCTGTCTGTCTGTCTGTCTGTCTGTGTGTCTGTCTGTCTGTCTGTCTGTCTGTCTGTCTGTGTGTGTGTGTGTGTGTGTGTGTGTGTGTGTGTGTGTGCTGACAGGGCAGAAACACAGGGCCATGGCAGTGAGTCTTAACACGTGTGTTAAAATGTTCTTGTTCGTTCCTTGTAATATACCGGGGGTTAGAGTGGGGGTTGCGGGGGTTAGAGGGTTAGAGTGGGGGTTGCGGATGTAAACAGACACACCCCAAAAAGACCAGGGTCTCTGAATGGATGTGTGGGTACCCAGATTCCCCCCCCCCCCCTCATCAGTTGCCCATCCCTGGTCTAGATGCTCTATAATACACAATAATTATATACGATTACATTATACCCGCCTGCGTAACAACCCCGCCTGTGTAACTATGAGGTAAATATAACATTTTAGTCCTACTTAAAAGGGGCAATCTGCAATAACAAACCAAACATAATCCATGACAGTATCCCTGGCAAATGCAGATTGCCCTTTTAATAGATTGCTGGATTTTTGGGACCAATCTCTATCAGGGAGTAGCAAACCCGGGCCCAAATCGAGGCCTAGATGTTCCTGACCTGTCCTCTGTTGTGCCAAAACGAAAACCAGACCTAGTCAATGAACCTTGACTTCAACCATCCATCCGCTGTCATCGTTGACTTAAAAAGGGGCGATTCAGCCACTTTTCAACCTCATATTCATTATCTCCAGCACCATACCATAATGTCTACATATGTGAAAACAACACGTTTCTATGATCCGTGGTTAAAAAGATGAAAAGTCCTTAAAAAAAAAAATGGAAATAGAAAAAGAATGCTTCTTTGTGACATCACAGGGTAGGATTAACAGCCAGAGGGAGGGGTATGTTCTCACCCCGCCCCCCCCCCCCCTTTTCATGATGTCATCGGGTAGAGAGATTCATGTAAATGAGGTTGAAAAGTGGTGGAATTTCACTTTAAAAGGGAAAATGCTCCACAAGGGAAGAAAAGGTTTAAAAATAGGCCCCCTTACATGCATCCCAAACGGTGCCCTATTCCCTATATAGTGTCACTAGTGGCCAAGGTGGCTTTGGTCTAAAGTAGGGCACTATATAGGGAGTAGGCTGGACCGTTTCGGGCTGTTTGTTTCCACGTCTGTTTCCACTTTCCTCCCAATCCAGAGATGCCCAGTAAAACATCAGTGTAAATGGTTTATAATGCCACCAGTGGACTCTGAAACAGGAGACCTGCTTTCAATCAGCAGTCAGATTACTGGTGTATTAGGCTAGCCCAGGACGTAAAGACAGGGAGCTACCTCACCTCTTTCCTACACAGCAACGTTGCTGACAGCTTGGACCAGGACAGGACTATAAACCTAGCTACTGTAGTCAGCATGGACCAGGACAGGACTATAAACCTAGCTACTGTAGTCAGCATGGAACAGGACTATAAACCTAGCTACTGTAGTCAGCATGGACCAGGACAGGACTGTAAACCTAGCTACTGTAGTCAGCATGGACCAGGACAGGACTATAAACCTAGCTACTGTAGTCAGCATGGAACAGGACTATAAACCTAGCTACTGTAGTCAGCATGGAACAGGACTATAAACCTAGCTACTGTAGTCAGCATGGAACAGGACTATAAACCTAGCTACTGTAGTCAGCATGGAACAGGACTATAAACCTAACTACTGTAGTCAGCTTGGACCAGGACAGGACTATAAACCTAGCTACTGTAGTCAGCATGGAACAGGACTATAAACCTAGCTACTGTAGTCAGCATGGACCAGGACAGGACTGTAAACCTAGCTACTGTAGTCAGCATGGACCAGGACAGGACTATAAACCTAGCTACTGTAGTCAGCATGGAACAGGACTATAAACCTAGCTACTGTAGTCAGCATGGAACAGGACTATAAACCTAGCTACTGTAGTCAGCATGGAACAGGACTATAAACCTAGCTACTGTAGTCAGCTTGGAACAGGACAGGACTATAAACCTAGCTACTGTAGTCAGCATGGAACAGGACTATAAACCTAGCTACTGTAGTCAGCATGGAACAGGACAGGACTATAAACCTAGCTACTGTAGTCAGCTTGGAACAGGACAGGACTATAAACCTAACTACTGTAGTCAGCTTGGAACAGGACTATAAACCTAGCTACTGTAGTCAGCTTGGAACAGGACTATAAACCTAGCTACTGTAGTCAGCTTGGAACAGGACTATAAACCTAGCTACTGTAGTCAGTATGGACCAGGACAGGACTATAAACCTAGCTACTGTAGTCAGCATGGAACAGGACTATAAACCTAGCTACTGTAGTCAGCATGGAACAGGACTATAAACCTAGCTACTGTAGTCAGCATGGACCAGGACAGGACTATAAACCTAGCTACTGTAGTCAGCATGGAACAGGACAGGACTATAAACCTAGCTACTGTAGTCAGCTTGGAACAGGACAGGACTATAAACCTAGCTACTGTAGTCAGCATGGAACAGGACTATAAACCTAACTACTGTAGTCAGCATGGAACAGGACTATAAACCTAGCTACTGTAGTCAGCATGGACCAGGACAGGACTATAAACCTAGCTACTGTAGTCAGCATGGACCAGGACTATAAACCTAGCTACTGTAGTCAGCATGGAACAGGACTATAAACCTAGCTACTGTAGTCAGCTTGGAACAGGACTATAAACCTAGCTACTGTAGTCAGCTTGGAACAGAACAGAACTATAAACCTAGCTACTGTAGTCAGCATGGAACAGGACAGGACTATAAACCTAGCTACTGTAGTCAGCTTGGAACAGGACAGGACTATAAACCTAGCTACTGTAGTCAGCATGGAACAGGACAGGACTATAAACCTAGCTACTGTAGTCAGCATGGAACAGGACAGGACTATAAACCTAGCTACTGTAGTCAGCATGGAACAGGACAGGACTATAAACCTAGCTACTGTAGTCAGCATGGAACAGGACAGGACTATAAACCTAGCTACTGTAGTCAGCTTGGAACAGGACAGGACTATAAACCTAGCTACTGTAGTCAGCATGGAACAGGACTATAAACCTAACTACTGTAGTCAGCTTGGAACAGGACTATAAACCTAGCTACTGTAGTCAGCTTGGAACAGGACAGGACTATAAACCTAACTACTGTAGTCAGCTTGGAACAGGACTATAAACCTAGCTACTGTAGTCAGCTTGGAACAGGACAGGACTATAAACCTAACTACTGTAGTCAGCTTGGAACAGGACAGGACTATAAACCTAGCTACTGTAGTCAGCATGGAACAGGACTATAAACCTAACTACTGTAGTCAGCTTGGAACAGGACTATAAACCTAGCTACTGTAGTCAGCTTGGAACAGGACAGGACTATAAACCTAACTACTGTAGTCAGCTTGGAACAGGACAGGACTATAAACCTAACTACTGTAGTCAGCTTGGAACAGGACAGGACTATAAACCTAACTACTGTAGTCAGCTTGGAACAGGACTATAAACCTAACTACTGTAGTCAGCTTGGAACAGGACAGGACTATAAACCTAACTACTGTAGTCAGCTTGGAACAGGACAGGACTATAAACCTAACTACTGTAGTCAGCTTGGAACAGGACAGGACTATAAACCTAACTACTGTAGTCAGCTTGGAACAGGACAGGACTATAAACCTAACTACTGTAGTCAGCTTGGAACAGGACTGTGTGATAAAAAAAGTAGCTCCTGTCATAGAATAAGGTATTAAAAGTAATTGAATAGGATGTCTGATGTAGGTTTGGGTCTACTGTTCAAGTTGTGATGCAGGACTGCCTGTGCAGGAGGGACAGCTTAACCATCCTGCTGAAAAGAAGCACTTACAAAAACATTTAGCAACATGTCTTTATTCTAATGCGTCTCATTGTGAAATCCAAACAGACGAAAAATAGACTCAAGGACAAACCTTGACCAGAAGCATCTCCTCAGCCAAAACCAACAGAGACAGAAATTCCTTTATTTCAAATCCAATACTGCAACTAAATAAGATGTTGAACTGTTAACTTGCAGAACCAACTTTCTGAATTCGCACTTTAACATATAGCCTCATTCGGACATTTTGATAAATTTCCTCTTATCCAGTCTACTTATCCAGTCTACTTATCCAGTCTACTTATCCAGTCTACTTATCCAGTCTACTTATCCAGCCTACTTATCCAGTCTACTTATCCAGTCTACTTATCCAGTCTACTTATCCAGTCTACTTATCCAGTCTACTTATCCAGTCTACTTATCCAGTCTACTTATCCAGTCTACTTATCCAGTCTACTTATCCAGTCTACTTATCCAGCATACTTATCCAGTCTACTTATCCAGTCTACTTATCCAGCCTACTTATCCAGTCTACTTATCCAGTCTACTTATCCAGTCTACTTATCCAGCATACTTATACTTATCCAGCATACTTATCCAGTCTGCTTATCCAGTCTACTTATCTAGTCTACTTATCCAGCATACTTATCCAGTCTACTTATCCAGTCTACTTATCCAGCATACTTATCCAGTCTACTTATCCAGTCTGCTTATCCAGTCTGCTTATCCAGTCTACTTATCTAGTCTACTTATCCAGCATACTTATCCAGTCTACTTATCCAGCATACTTATCCAGTCTACTTATCCAGTCTACTTATCCAGTCTACTTATCCAGCATACTTATCCAGTCTACTTATCCAGTCTACTTGCAAGTAAATAAATATAATTAGCTATTTTAATGTTATTTTTAAAATATGTGATTTTATCTGCATGTACTCTAGTCTGATTACTGCTAAATGAATTGCTTCATTGTGGACATTCAAGTTTTCTGAATTTGAATCTGAAGGTCTAACCCATAAGATTTGGGATGCCTGAAAGGCCTACCCCCCTCCCACCTTCTCCCCGGGACTTACCAGATCCAGCTCAGACCGAATCTTCTGGTTCTTACGGTCTGTTCGTTGGTTCCTCAGTGCCAACTCCATGCAGCCAGTCAGCCGTCTCTGAGAGAGAGAGTGTGTGTGTGTGTGTGTGTGTGTGTGTGTGTGTGTGTGTGTGTGTGTGTGTGTGTGTGTGTGTGTGTGTGTGTGTGTGTGTGTGTGAGAGCCGTCTCTTAATCCCCTGTACTATAAACTCTAGACGCCCCATCACACACGCGCGTGCGAACACCATCCCACTGCCACATGTATATATACACATATATACACACACACACACACACACACACACACACACACACACACACACACACACGCCATCTGTCCGCCACACACACAAACACACTCCACCACCGCAGACCAACACACTGCAGGCACAACCTCTCATTAGGCACAGCAGGGCTGAAATTACCCTGAAATTACAATGGAAACCATGAGTTTTTCCCATAGACAGGTTAGCGTCACAAAAACGATGCGCACCCTTCATGAGTCTTCCTCTTCCTCATATAGAAACCACGAGTCTTCCTCATATACAAACCATGATTCTTCCTCATATACAAACCATGAGAAAGCAGGAGTCAGCTAGGAGAGGGTTTGCTGAACGCCGGGTGGTTTTTCAGCAGCCGTGTGTGTGTGTGTGTGTGTGTGTGTGTGTGTGTGTGTGTGTGTGTGTGTGTGTGTTTTGTGGCTCTTTAACAGCGCCAATCAGCCTGCCTGCCTGGATACATTGTGCCAGGGAGGAAGCAGAGGCTTATACTCTGGCTTTGTGGTCACAGGCCCCTGCCCTGCCTAGCCCTGCCCTGCCTAGCCCTGCCTAGCCCTGCCCTGCCTAGCCCTGCCCTGCCTAGACCTGCCCTGCCTAGCCCAGCCTAAACCCTCCCCAAATACACCAAACCCTCACCAACACATTAAACTCCTCTTCATACATACGACCTACTAGGTTCTGGTACTGCACCTCCCCCTCACAGACAAGACATCACTCACCAACACAGCAGCCCAGTCACTTAAATGATTGACAGGCCTTGTTCCAGCCCTAGAGCCAGTCGATGACACCATAGGTGTTTTATTGACGATGGAATGTTCCCTCTCTCTACCCACTCGTTCAACGTTCCCTCTCTCTCTAGCCACTCGTTCAGCGTTCCCTCTCTCTCTACCCACTCGTTCAACGTTCCCTCTCTCTCTACCCACTCGTTCAACGTTCCCTCTCTCTCTCTACCCACTCGTTCAACGTTCCCTCTCTCTCTCTACCCACTCGTTCAACATTCCCTCTCTCTCTCTACCCACTCGTTCAACGTTCCCTCTCTCTCTCTTCCCACTCGTTCAACGTTCCCTCTCTCTCTACCCACTCGTTCAACGTTCCCTCTCTCTCTACCCACTCGTTCAACGTTCCCTCTCTCTCTCTTCCCACTCGTTCAACGTTCCCTCTCTCTACCCACTCGTTCAACGTTCCCTCTCTCTCTACCCACTCGTTCAACGTTCCCTCTCTCTCTCTACCCACTCGATCAACGTTCCCTCTCTCTACCCACTCGTTCAGCGTTCCCTCTCTCTCTACCCCCTCGATCAACGTTCCCTCTCTCTCTACCCACTCGTTCAACGTTCCCTCTCTCTCTCTACCCACTCGTTCAACGTTCCCTCTCTCTCTCTTCCCACTCGTTCAACGTTCCCTCTCTCTCTACCCACTCGTTCAACGTTCCCTGTCTCTCTACCCACTCGTTCAACGTTCCCTCTCTCTCTACCCACTCGTTCAACGTTCCCTCTCTCTCTACCCACTCGTTCAACGTTCCCTCTCTCTCTCTTCCCACTCGTTCAACGTTCCCTCTCTCTACCCACTCGTTCAACGTTCCCTCTCTCTCTCTACCCACTCGTTCAACGTTCCCTCTCTCTCTACCCACTCGATCAACGTTCCCTCTCTCTACCCACTCCTTCAGCGTTCCCTCTCTCTCTACCCCCTCGATCAACGTTCCCTCTCTCTCTACCCACTCGTTCAACTATCCCTCTCTCTCTACCCACTCGTTCAACGTTCCCTCTCTCTCTCTCTCTACCCACTCGTTCAACGTTCCCTCTCTCTCTCTACCCACTCGTTCAACATTCCCTCTCTCTCTCTACCCACTCGTTCAACGTTCCCTCTCTCTCTCTTCCCACTCGTTCAACGTTCCCTCTCTCTCTACCCACTCGTTCAACGTTCCCTCTCTCTCTACCCACTCGTTCAACGTTCCCTCTCTCTCTCTTCCCACTCGTTCAACGTTCCCTCTCTCTACCCACTCGTTCAACGTTCCCTCTCTCTCTACCCACTCGTTCAACGTTCCCTCTCTCTCTCTACCCACTCGATCAACGTTCCCTCTCTCTACCCACTCGTTCAGCGTTCCCTCTCTCTCTACCCCCTCGATCAACGTTCCCTCTCTCTCTACCCACTCGTTCAACGTTCCCTCTCTCTCTACCCACTCTATCAACGTTCCCTCTCTCTCTACCCACTCGATCAACGTTCCCTCTCTCTACCCACTCGTTCAGCGTTCCCTCTCTCTCTACCCACTCGTTCAACGTTCCCTCTCTCTCTCTACCCACTCGTTCAACGTTCCCTCTCTCTCTCTACCCACTCGATCAACGTTCCCTCTCTCTCTCTACCCACTCGTTCAACGTTCCCTCTCTCTCTCTCTACCCACTCGTTCAACGTTCCCTCTCTCTCTACCCACTCGTTCAACGTTCCCTCTCTCTACCCACTCGTTCAACGTTCCCTCTCTCTCTACCCACTCGTTCAACGTTCCCTCTCTCTGCCCACTCGTTCAACGTTCCCTCTCTCTACCCACTCGTTCAACGTTCCCTCTCTCTCTACCCACTCGTTCAACGTTCCCTCTCTCTCTACCCACTCGTTCAACGTTCCCTCTCTACCCACTCGTTCAACGTTCCCTCTCTCTGCCCACTCGTTCAACGTTCCCTCTCTCTACCCACTCGTTCAACGTTCCCTCTCTCTCTACCCACTCGTTCAACGTTCCCTCTCTCTCTACCCACTCGTTCAACGTTCCCTCTCTCTCTACCCACTCGTTCAACGTTCCCTCTCTACCCACTCGTTCAACGTTCCCTCTCTCTGCCCACTCGTTCAACGTTCCCTCTCTCTACCCACTCGTTCAACGTTCCCTCTCTCTCTACCCACTCGTTCAACGTTCCCTCTCTCTCTACACACTCGTTCAACGTTCCCTCTCTCTCTCTACCCACTCGTTCAACGTTCCCTCTCTCTGCCCACTCGTTCAACGTTCCCTCTCTCTCTCTACCCACTCGTTCAACGTTCCCTCTCTCTCTCTACCCACTCGTTCAACGTTCCCTCTCTCTCTACCCACTCGTTCAACGTTCCCTCTCTCTCTACACACTCGTTCAACGTTCCCTCTCTCTCTACCCACTCGTTCAACGTTCCCTCTCTCTGCCCACTCATTCAACGTTCCCTCTCTCTCTCTACCCACTCATTCAACGTTCCCTCTCTCTCTCTACCCACTCGTTCAGCGTTCCCTCTCTCTCTACCCACTCGTTCAGCGTTCCCTCTCTCTCTACCCACTCGTTCAGTGTTCCCTCTCTCTCTACCCACTCGTTCAGCGTTCCCTCTCTCTCTCTACCCACTCGTTCAGCGTTCCCTCTCTCTCTCTACCCACTCGTTCAGCGTTCCCTCTCTCTCTCTACCCACTCGTTCAGCGTTCCCTCTCTCTCTCTACCCACTCGTTCAGCGTTCCCTCTCTCTCTCTACACACTCGTTCAGCGTTCCTCCTCTGTATCCTTTCATTCCACTGTGACTAGTGACAGTAGCTGCTTGTTTTTTTTCTCCCAGGGAGACACTGACTGTAAACAATGACAAATACTTTTTTGTTTTTGTTTACAAATGTTCTACCCTGTAGTGAGAGAATAGTTTAAAATGGGTCTTAACACTGGGAGAGAAAGAAAATGGACATTCACATTTTTAAATGTTAGTCATTTAGCAGACGCTCTTATCCAGAGCCCCTTATTTATATTGTTGTCATACACCACACACAAAACAGCTATAAGCTACTTTGTTCTCTCTCAGTCAGAGAGAACTTAGCTGTGCTGCTAGCTAGACAGTACACACACAGAACGAGGCTATGCAGCAAGATGTGCCCCTTAATTCAATTTCACTAAACTTCTGATGCAATTCCAAGAAACCAACCAAGCCAGCCCTGCCCTCTCATTACCTTTGGCTCTCTACTGGGTCACTGCCTAGTAGGGCGGTCCCTGACTAAAAACAATCTTAGTCGACCGAGAGTCGTCTGTTCTTTCTACCAATCAACATTTTTTTTTTTACGTGTATTTTTTCATCCTGTTTGAATAAAATCAACTATATGTAGGCTACTGAGCTTGTCTGATGCTTTAAGCACTGCCAATAAAAATTAAGACACAAATTACCAAAGAGGGATCCAGAGATCAATATAGCCTAACCAGAAGAAATAAACCTGTTCCCCAGCAGACCCTCATTCTCCCACTGCTGCCGGCCTTCACAGATTCTACCATTATGCTCCTGAAATTACTGGGTAATAAGCTACACCAGCGGTCAGCAACCTTTTCCATTTGGCGTGCCAAGTTATCCTACCATTTCTACTGATCCGCGTGCCAAGTTATCCTACCATTTCTACTGATCCGCGTGTCAAGTTATCCTACCATTTCTGCTGATCCGCGTGCCAAGTTATCCTACCATTTCTACTGATCCGCATGCCAAGTTATCCTACCATTTCTACTGATCCGCATGCCAAGGTATCCTACCATTTCTACAGATCCGCGTGCCAAGGTATCCTACTTTTTCTACTGATCCGCGTGCCAAGGTATCCTACCATTTCTACTGATCCACGTGCCAAGTTATCTTTTTATATACACACTTTCATGGAACAGTTTAATTTCATTTATAATAAAGTCTTCAAATCTCAAAATCTATGTCAAAATTATATCTAAATGAAAATTATACAAATCTAAAAGTAACTTCTATTGCCAACATGTAAAAAATAAAAAAAATAGACTACATAAAGACCACAAATAAAAACATTGCAGTCCGCGGGTAGAAAAAATCCTGATAAAAAATAAATATCCTACTAATCACATTGGCTATGCATGGCATGTTTGCTAAGAACTTGAAACATTGTATCAACTATTAACTTGGTCTGGCCCAGAAGCTTCTGATAGAAAACTTGCAACATTGTATCAACTATTAACTTGGTCTGGCCCAGAAGCTTCTGATAGAAAACTTGCAACATTGTATCAACTATTAACTTGGTCTGGCCCAGAAGCTTCTGATTGAAAACTTGCAACATTGTATCAAATATTTTGGTGCCCTCAAAGTTTCCTGCACCTGGGAAGGACACAGCTGTAGACTATTTGAGCAAGGAATAAGAAGTAATCAGGTAAGCCTATTTTATGACGCTTCCACCGGATCTGACATTAAATTTTTTCCCCTTTTCATGCTGAGTGGTTATCGAAAGGGAGGGAGCTGGAAATATTTTTAAATATGCTACGTTGAAGAACTATTGTCATTGGGATGCAAAAACAGACTTTGTTTTCTTGCTGTTTAAGGCAACAGCAAAAAAAACATTTTTAAGAAGCTCCACAGTGATAGTTTCAGGTCCCCAAATGGGCACATTTATAGGCCTACATTTGCACGCAGGTCAAGTAGCCTAGGCCTATTTTCTATGTGTAATCAGGTGCGTGTCCTTACTGAAGATTGACAGGAGCGCGCCAAATGGAATGAAATAAACCAAAAAAAACTTTCTCACAAGTGTAGCCTAGGTTGTTTGCTCTGTAAACAACATGTCCACTCCAACAATGACAACACTAAGACTGTAATAATAATATATTCAACACATGAACATAAATTACCATAATCAAACAAACATTGTAGATGATAAATTATGGGAATTAACGGTAAATGTACTACTAGTGATACTGGTGTGTGATCGCCGTGGCCTCCGTAAATGGACCAGTCCACTCAGACCGGCAATGGGCCAGTCCACTCAGACCGGCAATGGACCAGTCCACTCAGACCGGCAATGGGCCAGTCCACTCAGACCGGCAATGGGCCAGTCCACTCAGACCGGCAATGGACCAGTCCACTCAGACCGGCAATGGACCAGTCCACTCAGACCGGCAATGGGCCAGTCCACTCAGACCGGCAATGGACCAGTCCACTCAGACCGGCAATGGGCCAGTCCACTCAGACCGGCAATGGGCCAGTCCACTCAAGACCGGCAATGGACCAGTCCACTCAGACAGGTGACCTCGTGTGCCATACTTTCTTTTTTTTAAAAATAATTATATGTCTGCCACTGCTCGACGTTTTAAAAAAGTCTCAGATGACCAACAGCCTATCAACCAAACAATGTCCCAGTGGACTAAATGGTGTCAACCCTTCTACCCATCGCTAAAAGCCATCATCTGTGACATACCTTACTATAAGGAGAGGAATTACAGTTCGTCTTCATAGTGTCAGTCAGGAAGAACACCCTCATATGTCTCGTATGTGTGGTCCCTTCTTAAAATAACTCATATGTCTCCACTGGGGGAAGGTGTGTGTGTGTGTGTGTGTGTGTGTGTGTGTGTGTGTGTGTGTGTGTGTGTGTGTGTGGCTTACATTTTGCACCAAGGGCTTAGCCAGCAGAACTAAGCAATATGAACAGTGAACACCCACAGACAAAATACTCATTGGTTTATTATTTATATTCATAGATTTTTATTTTTATTTAACCTTTATTTAACTGAAACAAGTCAGTTAAGAACAAATTCTTATTTACAATGACGGCCTACCAAAAGGCCTCCTGCGGGGACGGGGGCTGGGATTACATTTTTTATAAATAAAGGACAAAACATGCATCCCGACAAGAGAGACAACGCAACACTACATAAAGAGAGACCTAAAGACAACAACATAGCAAGGCAGCAACACATGACAACACAGCATGGTAGCAACACAACATGACAACAACATGGTAGAAGCACAAAACATGGTACACACATTATTGGGCACAGACAACAGCACAAAGGGCAAGAAGGTAGAGACAACAATACATCACACAAAGCAGCCACAACTGTCAGTGAGAGTGTCCATGATTGAGTCTTTGAATGAAGAGATTGAGATAAAACTGTCCAGTTTGAGTGTTTGTTGCAGCTCGTTCCAGTCGCTAGCTGCAGCGAACTGAAAAGAGGAGCGACCCAGGGATGTGTGTGCTTTGGGGACCTTTAACAGAATGTGACTTGCAGAACGGGTGTTGTATGTGGAGGATGAGGGCCGCAGTAAATATATCAGATAGGGATGGGGGGCCTAAGAGGATTTTATAAATAAGCATCAACCAGGTGGTCTTGCAATGGGTATACAGAGATGACCAGTTTACATAAGGGTATAGAGTGCAGTGATGTGTCCTATAAGGAGCATTGGTGGCAAATCTGATGGCCGAATGGTAAAGAACATCTAGCCGCTCGAGAGCACCCTTACCTGCCGATAACTTTTAAAAGCTTGCTAACAGCCAGAGCTGTGTAGTAGGTCTTCATGGGTCCACCCGAACCCAAATAAACCGAGACCCAACAGGGCCCTATGTAACTACAGCTGATAGACCCGAGTGGACCCGACCACGGCTCTGCATAGCCTATAACATATTTACTTTACGCCAATAAGGTACTTGTATTGACTTACAGAAGACATAGCCAACATACAATATAAAGAACAATTCATTAACCAGAAGAGCTCATTAACATAATGTTTAGTCACTCGGGTCCAATCGAGACGGGAACGGGTTCCCCATTTATTTTTTTTAATATATTTTTTTAATGATCGGGTCTTTTTCCGGTCGTGGTCCAAGAAGTCTACTGTGAAGGGTGGCATTTACAGTATCAGAAGGTTTATCCCCCTCCACTCTCAGATCATTATAACACTTCATTACATAATTATTACAACGTTGTCGTTCTACAGTACTCGCAGCAAATGCATAGACGTCGAAGTGGTTCAATGTTGTTTCTGCACTGGCTGTAAGACCTTGTCAAATATACTGAACAAAAATATTTTTAAAAAACAACATGCAACTTATTTCAAATATTTTACTGAGTTACAGTTCATATAAGGAAATCAGTCAATTGAAATAAATTAATTAGGCCCTAATCTATGGATTTCACATGACTGGGCAGGGGTGCAGCCATGGGCCCTCCTACTGGGGAGCCAGGCCCAGCCAATCAGAAATAGTTTTCCCCCACAAAAGGTCTTTATTACAGACAGAAATACTCCTTAGTGCCCCCCCCCCCCCTGCCCCCATCCACTCAGAGGATCCCACAGGCAATGTTCCCTCTAAACTGCAGGCATGCCCAGCCGCGCACCTCCTCCAGGAATGCCGCACAGACGCTGAACTTCACTGAGTTCGCCCCATTAGTTTGTACTATATAGATCCAACAATTTTTTTTCTGTGATCGAATCAGCATTATATTAGCTTCTTTTCAATGCAACAAAAAAAACTAAAACAAATCTAACTTTGCAAGATTGAGTCTGTGATTTCATTGTAGGCAGAGGCAGAACCCCGAGCGTAACGGAGTAGAATTCTATTGGCTCGGGTAGCCCACGAGCGGTCTTTTTTTAATCACTTGCGAGTGAAAGCGTTTTTCAGATCCGATCAGAGCGCAGCGTCTGGGCACATTTGATGATATTCTTTGCTAGTTAGCGAGTTATTAGCTCAGTTATAGATAAAGTATACGTCAGCAACGGGGAGCTACTGCTTCCTGCAAGACCACAAAACATATAGGCTACATTTCCAGCTGTCGTTGAAAAGCCACTCAGGTAAAAAGGTTACGTCGTAATTAAAGGGACAGTGTTGTATTTTGAGAAAAGGTTTGAAAATGCAAATAAACCAATAGAGGGGTAGTCTACATTGTCGAATTATCTGTATGGTAATAATAATGCATCATACAACACAATAAAATGTACAGTCACCTATTTGGCCAATGGTGTTACAGACCAAGTTTTTTTTATTTTTTATCATCAATTAATGTCAAGTCCTTCATAATGCAAAGAAAAAGTCTCATGCAATGTAGGCCTGCACTGAACACTACATATAGGCTACTGTAGGCTATATCATTGAAATCAAAAAGCTATTTCCACGTGAAAATGTTATGAGATTTGCTCCATTGGTTTTGTTGGTAGACCTACTATTCACTGCTCCAATAGCCACAATAGCCTATTGGCTACAGTTTAAAACTGTAAGGGTACACAGCTTCAGTGTTCACTGTAAAATATTTCTCACAACGTTCCAAGTTTCCACTCACAAAACCTAAAAACAACATTGGAGGCAGTTTACGGTAGAGAAATAAACATTAACAGCTCTGGTGGACATTCCTGCAGGCAGTGTGTCAACTGCACATTTAAAAAAAAGTGTCATTTTATTGTCCCCAACACAAAGTGCACCTGTGTAATGATCATGCCATTTAATCAGCTACTTGATATGCCACACCTGTCAACTGGATGGATTATCTTGGAAAATGAGAAATGCTCACTAACAGGGATATAAAACAAATTTGTGTACAAAATGTGAGTGAAATAAGCTTTTTGAGGATTTTTTTTTCAGCTCATGAAACATGGGACCAACACTTTATATGTTGCGTTTATATTTTTCTTCCGTGTAAATCTCTCACCTCTGCCTGCTCTCAGATGGTCAAGAAGCGAGTCATTATCAGTTTTATCATAGAAAATCTGTCGATGAGCAAATCCATGACCGGTTGGTTGAAAAGTCGCCAATACACATCGGTTGAACGAATTGTGAGGAGAGAAAAAAGTGCATCTTATTCTTGGACATAAATTGTATACGCTAAATTAGTAGCCTCCCTTTCTAACACAGCAACGGCATTGGTTGTATCTGCCGACTCACACTGCATGCAGGTGGAATTCTCGTTTATTCTCCCAAAATAATCTACTAGTCCTATAATCACCGAGGGGAGAGGCGGTGAGTAGTCTGAATCAGGCAACAACAAAATGTTCATGAATAGTCTTTACACCGCTTCGGAAAGCAGTTTCAAAACAGTAGCCATGGAGATATTATTAACAATTCAAAGTAATTCACTGTTACAGCATCCCAATGTCAACTACAGAGAGAATCAACAAGAAATTCGATTATGCCAACATGCGAAAATAATTTGACCCACAATAACATTTTGTACAGAATAGCTCCCGCCCATCCTTTTGCAGTATTCTGCATGACAATATTATATTACGGGGTATAACATATATATATATATATATGACTACAGATCTACAGGAAGTTGACAACACTGTTCATATACAACATTGAAGTATTATAGCATGTGCACTGAAGCGACACATTTCATTTATACATTCATTTCAAACTCGCATAGCAAGCTAAACCTTTGAGGAACGAACAGCAGCAGCACGCTGCCCGAGCCAATATTCCTGCAACCGCAACTCAAGCAGCAAACCCGTTCAAATCTACACCTCCAACCACGAATGCATGCAGAATGTGCACAACCGTGCAATTCGTTAAAGACAACTAGCTAACTAAGATAGAAAGCTAACTATCCTAGCTTTTTTTTTATTTTAAGTTTAAAAACCATTGCCCTTTCACAAATGCATCACAATATAATAGTATGCCTAGCTGAGTTTACTCAACTTCATATTACAGGGATCTAGCTAAAAACTAGAGCTAGAATATAGTTACCAAGCTAGTTATAGATGAAACCAGCAGCTAGACAGTGCCAGTGCACAGACTGCATGCGTGGCTAACTGGCTGGTTAGCGGTCTGTCTGGCAGACTGATTAACTAGCTAATTTAGCTAACCCGATTTGATTAGCTAGCTAACGTTAAGAGATTAAACAACCAGCTAAATTATCAATTGGTCACATGAAACTGCCCTTTTCTATACCTTGGCAAATGTATTCTCTTCCCAAATATGTAATTTATTCAATGCCATTCCAACTTATACTCAAAATGTTTCATCCAAGACTGCATAAGAATTGCGATGCAACCTTCTAAGGGGGAGGGGGGGGAAAGAGCAAAAAAGACAAATAAATATAACGGTGTAGATAACGTTACTCACTGTTTCTCTGCTCGCACAGAAACAACTTCGTTCGGTCACCCCCTTTCCGCAGCTGGTAAGGTAAAAATCCACTTTTCAAAACGTCGAGAAGCCAACCAACCTTCCAAGTAAATCAGAATTACAACGGAGCTAAGGAGTCCTCTTCTTTAGCTACTAAGAGTGCACCACGCGGTAGAATAATCCTGGGTTAACAAAAATGTCTTTAATATAATTCCTCGAATAAGGAGCAAATCTCTTCTAAAGATTTACGAATCCTCCTTCCTCTTGAAGAAGCAGTTCTGGCTAACTACTTGCATGTTCATAGTCTCGCCACCGTGGTACACTCCGTCGGTAAAGGAGTTATTTCTTCTTTCGTCCCCCTTCAGTCACGCTTCTGCCTCTCGGCTCGTTCACAGGTTGGAAACGAGGGTTTTCGGCAGCGCTCGGATTTGCTCGGCTCCCTACGGAAACATAAATAAGGTATTTTGGTCGATCACACACGTTGCTCTGATGTTGAATTTCCAAGCGATATTATATGATGGTGATTTTTATAATTAAAAAGTAATCATAACTATTGTTATTTCTTACATTATTAGCCCAGAACGTGTTTTTGTGTGTTACACAAGCATTTCGCTACACCTGCAATAACATCTGCTAAATATGTGTATGTGACCAATAAAATTAGATTTGTATTATTGTCACAATAACACAATTACTATACAAAAATGTCTACAAGTCGCTTTGGGGGAAAAAAAAGTGTATGCTAAATGGCATATTAGACATTGTTATTACAATAATTGTAAGTAGGTTATAATATTGTCATAGTTAAACAGATGGATGAGAACACACCATGGGAGATGTCTCTCCTGCCCATTGGGAGAGAGGAGCTGGTGGATGCCCATGGGAAGCAGAAGGCCAGGTACCAGCACAGATAGAGCTCTACCTTTACAGAGCACATGCCCCTTTGCCCTTCCAGTCTTAAAAGTGCCGTTTTAGGTGATGGTATATATATTTTTTGCATACCATTTTTTGTCATTTTAGTTTTGTCGTTGCCCGCAAGTTGTCAACAAGTTCGCCACCCCGCATCCTATCCGTTGGTTGAGCCTGCTGATCTGCCCTGTACATAGCCCGGTTGCTGATCTGCCCTGTACATAGCCCGGTTGCTGATCTGCCCTGTACATAGCCCGGTTGCTGATCTGCCCTGTACATAGCCCGGTTGCTGATCTGCCCTGTACATAGCCCGGTTGCGCCTTTGTTTTGATTTCATTTTTTTTTCCGGTTGCGCCTTTATCCCAGCCTGTCCTGTATGGAGATTGCGTATGTCCGGTATCCAAACATGCATGGCTTAAGGGATGCCCCTCACCGGTCGAGTGTGAGTAGTAGAGTTCAATAGCAGGAACCAGGTTACAGCGATTTACAAAGATTTACCGCCCAAACCCATTCCCTTTTCCCAGGATAAATAACTACGGGAAACGGAAAAAATATAATAAATGATTTCTATGAACTGTATGATGTGAAATAGAACTGTTAAATGATATGCGATGTCTAAAACTGGCTTCTCTTACGGCCTTTTCTCTGCAAGATCAATCATCGACGCTAAAGGTTGGGAAAGACACCGCATCTCAGGATGGAGCGCATGTATCATCTCATCATGGTCGCTTTTTTTTCTTGTGACAGGTAGGCCTATATTTGCTGCAGCATAGCCTATGCTACAGTAATATAACAACTGAATGCGTTTCTAATTTACACATCTCAGTCTAGCATTCGGGCGTCAACTTATTTTTTAAATTTGAATTACAGCTGCACTCGAATATCGTTGCTTTAAATCAATACACACAAGAACAGTCTCTCTCTCCATCAATTCCATTCAAATGTCATCCATAAGATAATCCTGTTCAATATACAGTGCATTTGAAAAGTATTCAGACCCCTTGACCTTTTCCACATTTTGTTACATTACAGCCTTCTTCTAAAATTTATTAAATCGTTTTTTTCCTCATCAATCTACACACTCATCACAATACCCCATAATGACATCACAATACCCCATAATGACATCACAATACCCCATAATGACATCACAATACCCCATAATGACAAAGCAAAAACAGTTTTTTTTAGAAACGTTGCACTTTTATAAAAATATCACATTTACATAAGTATTCAGACCCTTTACTCAGTACTTTGTTGAAGCTCCTTTGGCAGCAATTACAGCCTCGAGTCTTCTTGGGTGTTACAAGTTTGGCACACCTGTATTCATGGAGTTTCTCCCATTCTTCTCTGCAGATCCTCTCAAGCTCTGTTAGGTTGGATGGGGAGCGTCGCTTTCTGTACTTGCCCCGTTCATCTTTCCCTCGATCCTGACTAGTCTCCCAGTCCCTGTCGCTGAAAAACATCCCCACAGCATGATGTTGTCACCAACATGCTATCACCGTAGGGATGATGCCAGGTTTCCTCCAGATGTGACTCTTGGCAATCTTGTTTCTCATGATCTGAAAGTCCTTTAGGTGCCTTTTGGCAAACTCAAAGCAAGCTGTCATGTACCTTTTACTGAGGAGTGGCTTCCATCTGGCCACTTTACCATAAAGGCCTGATTGGTGTAGTGCTGCAGAGATGGTTGTCCTTCTGGAAGGTTCTCCCATCTCCACAGAGGAACTCAGGTTCTTGATCATCTCACTGACGACCAAGGCCCTTTTCCCTGATTGCTCAGTTTGGCCGGGCGACCAGCTCCAGGAGGAGTCTTGGTGGTTCTAAACTTTTTCCATTTAAGAATGATGGAGACCTTCAATTCTGCAGACATTTTTTGGTACCCTTCCCCAGATCTGTCTTGGAGCTTTACGGACAATTCCTTCGACCTAATGGCTTGGTATTTGCTCTGACATGCACTGTCAACTATGGGACCTTATATAGACAGTTGTGTGCCTTTCCAAATCTTGTCCAAACAATTGAATTTACCACAGGTGGACTCCAATCAAGTTGTAGAAACATCTCACGGATGATGGGCTTCTGAGGGGCGCAGCGGTCTTAGGCACTGCATCTCAGTGCTAGAGGCATCACTACATACTCTGGTTTGATTCCAGGCTGTATCACAACCGGCTGTGATGGGGAGTCCAATAGGGCGGCGCACAATTGGCCCAGCGCTGTCTGGGTTAGGGTTTGGCCTGGGTAGGCCGTCATTGTAAATAACAATTTGTTCTTAACTGATTTGCCTGGTTGAATAAAGGTTCAACAAAATAAATGATTAATGGAAACAAAAACCTATTTGTACTTTGTCATTATGGGGTATTGTGGGGTATTGTGTTGCCTTTTTTTTTGCCTTTACCTCCCTTATCTCACCTAATTTCCTGACATCGTATATAGACTTGTTTATACTGTATTATTGACTGTATGTTTGTTTTACTCCATGTGTAACTCTGTGTCGTTGTATGTGTCGTACTGCTTTGCTTTATCTTGGCCAGGTCGCAGTTGTAAATGAGAACTTGTTCTCTACTTGCCTACCTGGTTAAATAAAGGTGAAATAAACAAAATATTTAAAAAAGGATGAGGATTTTTTTAATTTTTTTTTTTACTCCATTTTAGAATACGGCTGTGACAAAATGTGGAAAGAGTCAAGGGGCTTGAATACTTTCCGAATGCACTGTATATATGTGTGTCCTACCCTACCTCTTTCAGGAAATACATTCTATGCAGTATTAGAATTCTATTTAGCAAATGAATGACGAGTTATGCATTACGATGCTAACTTATAGCGTCTGTCTCTTGTGTAATACGCTCCTGCACTCCAGTGGTGTTTGTTGACATTTAATACGAGGGAGGACGATTTCTTCTTTCATCAGCTTGGCCTCATAAATTAAATCCCACAAGTAAACTTTTAACCAGCCGCACCTGCTAATTGAAATGCATTCCAGGTGACTACCTCATGAAGCTGGTTGAGAGAATGCCAAAGAGTGTGTAAAGTTGTCATCAAGTCAAAAGGTGGCTACTTTGTAGAATCTATCATCTCAAATACACTTTGTTTTGTTTGACACTTTTTTTTGGTCACTACATGATTCCATATGTGCTATTTTGTAGTTTTGATGTCTTCACTATTATTCTACAATGTACAAAATAGTAAAAAAAATAAAATAAACGCTTGAATGAGTAGGTGTGTCCAAACTTTTGACTGGTACTGTATATAAACTCGGCAAAAAAATTAACGTCCCTTTTTCAGGACCCTGTCTTTCACAGATCTTCATTGTAAAGGGTTTTAACACGGTTTCCCATGCTTGTTCAATGAACCATAAACAATGAATCAACACCTGTGGAACGGTCGTTAACTTTTTATTGCTGCAGGGGCAGTATTGAGTAGCTTGGATGAAAAGGCGCCCATTGTAAACGGCCAGCTCCTCAGTCTCAGTTGCTAATATATGCATATTATTATTAGTATTGGATAGAAAACACTCTAACGTTTCCAAAACTGTCAAAATATTGTCTGTGAGTATAAGAGAACTGATATTGCAGGCGAAACCCTGAGGAAAATCAAAACAGGAAGTGGCTTCTATTTTGAAAACTCCATGTTCCATAGCCTCCCTTTGCTGGATTTAAAGGGATATGAACCATATTCCTATTCCTATCGCTTCCTCAAGGTGTCAACAGTCTTCAGACATAGTTTCAGGCTTTTATTTTGAAAAATGAGCCAGAACGATAACATCGTTACTGACTGTTTCTTTTGATTTTTGACCCCCCCCCCCCCCCCCCCCCCATTTCTGTTAGTCCCATGTCTGTGGAACTTGTTCAGTTTATGTCTCAGTTATTGAATCTTGTTATGGTCATACAAATATTTACACATGTTAAATTTTCTGAAAATAAATACTGTTGACAGTGAGAGGACGTTTCTTTTTTTTGCTGAGTTTTAGTATAGTTTTATCTAAAAAGGATACTTTTTTTAAAAATGGTTCTCCAATTACTGGCCTCTCATAAAAATACTAATAAATGCTTCTTAGCTCTTGGAGTTCCAGGAAAAGCTAGACTAGAATAGCTTGCTGGATTTAAAAAAACAAACAAATTGCATTTCTTATACTAATAGACTATTCGATGAGGGACGCAAGCTCTTATTTACTGAATGTTAAATACAGCAGTCAATAGGAGTTTGAAAGACGCGAGCAGGGTCGATTGCGTAAGCTATAGCAGTTGTTTATTCAGACCCATAACCATTCAATCTTCGTGATGAGAAGTGAAGGCCTCGCCGTCTTATTGTAGTCCAGTATTATTCAAGCATGTCATTACAATGACGACAATAAGGACAATAAAACTAATTTCATTTAACTGTTGAAAGCAAGGAAGGATTGATGCCACTATAAAGAAAGAGAAATACCCACGTCACACAACGTCAGGGGAATTATTATGAAAGGTATGTATGCGTCAGCCTACTAAATATACAACTGTCAAATAGGTCCTATTATATTTCCAAATTAAATCTCAAATCTAAATTTCGCTAACGTTGTCAGACACATTTCCTGCACCAACATCACATGTTCTCGTCATGGTTTGAACAAGGTACGTAATTCTAGTATAATACAGTACAGTAATACAGTCCATTCTCAAAAATATTAGCCCACCGGACCTTGTTTAATTTATTTACCCAGGAGAGCATAGTACCTAATGTGCTATCGATGTATTGCTGCACAATCATTTGAGCTGTTTTGGTCTTGGCTTCATAATTTTTTACATTTAGCTCATAAAATACACTATTATATATATATATATATATATATATATATATATATATATACTCACAAAAGTATGTGGACACCCTTTCAAATTAGTGGATTTGTCTATTTCAGACACACCATATGCTGACAGGTATATAAAATCGAGCACACAGCTATGCAATCTCCATAGACAAACATTGGTAGTAGAATGGCCTTACTGAAGAGCTCAGTGACTTTCAACGTGGCACCGTCATAGGATGCCACCTTTCCAACAAGTGAGTTTGTCAAATTTCTGCCCGGCTAGAGCTGCCTTGGTCAACTGTAAGTGTTGTTATTGTGAAGTGGAAGGGCCTAGGAGAAACAACGGCTCAGCCGTGAAGTGGTAGTCCACACAAGCTCACAGAAACGGACCGCCGAGTGCTGAAGCGTGTAGCGCGTAAAAATCATCTGTCCTCGGTTGCAACACTCACTACCGAGTTCCAAACTGCCTCTGGAAGCAACATCAGCACAATAACTGTTTGTCAAGAGCTTCATGAAATGGGTTTCCATGGCAGAGCAGCCTCACACAAGCCTAAGATCACCATGGGCATGGCCAAGCGCCGGCTGGAGTGGTGTTCAGCTTGCCTCCATTGGACTCTGGAGCAGTGGGTATGATTTCTCTGGAGTGATGAATTGCGCGTTACCATCTGGCAATTGAACGGACAAATCTGGGTTTGGTGGATGCCAGGAGAACACTACCTGCCCCAATGCATAGTGCCAACTGTAAAGTTTGGTGGAGGAGGAATAATGATCTGGGGCTGTTTTTCATGGTTCGGGCTAGGCCCCTTAGTTCCAGTGAAGGGAAATCTTAATGCTACAGCATACATTATAGACGATTATAACTTTGTGGCAACAGTTTGGGGAAGGGCCTTTCCTGTTTCAGCATGACAATGCCCCGGTGTACAAAGTGAGGTCCATACAGAAATGGTTTGTCGAGTTCGGTGTGGAAGAACTTGACTGGCCTGCAAACACCTTTGGGATTATTTGGAACACCGACTGCTAGCCAGGTCTAATCGCCCAACATCGGTGCCCGACCTCACTAAATGCTCTTGTGGCTGAATGGAAGCAAGTCCCCGCGGCAATGTTCCAACATCTAGTGGAAAACCTTCCCAGCAGAATGGAGGCTGTTATAGCAGCAATGTTCCAACATCTAGTGGAAAGCCTTCCCAGAAGAGTGGAGGCTGTTATAGCAGCAATGTTCCAACATCTAGTGGAAAACCTTCCCAGCAGAATGGAGGCTGTTATAGCAGCAATGTTCCAACATCTAGTGGAAAGCCTCCCCAGAAGAGTGGAGGCTGTTATAGCAGCAATGTTCCAACATCTAGTGGAAAGCCTCCCCAGAAGAGTGGAGGCTGTTATAGCAGCAATGTTCCAACATCTAGTGGAAAGCCTCCCCAGAAGAGTGGAGGTTGTTATAACAGCAAAGAGGGAACCAACTCCATATTAATGCCCATGATTTTGGAATGAGATGTTGGACGAGCAGGTGTCCACATACTTTATCTTTACTATATGTCTCAACAGGCTCAGGTAGCATTAGGCTTGAATTTTCATGCTGATCAAAGCTCTAATCAAGTCCAGACATATTCTGTTTTTAAAGGAAATACCGTGTTACCCTGGAGAAAAGTGATTTTATTCTCGGGATGGAATTTTTTTTTTTTGAAGATACCAGAATATATGCAACCCTAGTGAGTAGCTGGCTACGTAGTAAAAATATCAACAGTGTTGCCACAGCAGCATAACATTTTTTGATTAACACCTACGTTATCATCAATATTTGGTCCATTTTAACCGATGCCCACAGCAGAGGGACGCAGAAAGACAGAGTTAAATCACTAAAAGAAATGGAGCTAGCTAACTAGCAGATTTATATCAGTCATCAACGTCAACGATCAGCCGATAGCCCACCCTCTTCTCTTGATGTCAATTATGCATCAAGAGCGGGGCGGCAGGGTAGCCTAGTGCGTTGGACTAGTAACCGGAAGGTTGCAAGTTCAAATCCCCGAGCTGACAAGGTACAAATCTGTCGTTCTGCCCCTGAACAGGCAGTTAACCCACTGTTCCTAGGCCGTCATTGTAAATAAGAATTTGTTCTTAACTGACTTGCCTAGTTAAATAAAGGTAAAATATTTAAAAAGGCACTGTAACTATTTCGATTAATTTATTAACCTTTATTTTAAACAAAATCCAATCAAATCAAATGTTATTTGTCACATACACATGGTTAGCAGAAGTTAATGCGAGTGTAGCGAAATGCTTGTGCTTCTAGTTCCGACAATGCAGTAATAACCAACTTAACATGGAGTCACACAGTTTTATTTCAATTTTACAAGAGAGTCCTGAGAGTCCTGTATACGTTTACAAATAAAACCCAATGCTTAAATAAAACACAACATCCCTACATATATTATCTTGCCTACAATGTGAAGATGAGTGGGCGTGTTGCTGCGGAAATAAATAGGATTATTTTCAGGCATTACAGAGACATTTGGTATGTTATGAATTTCGAGATATGAAAGTAATTGTTTTCTTCAAGTGGTGGTGCCCTTTTTTTTTCCTCATTCATTTTGAGCACCTGCCCCCTGAAAGGTCACGACCCTGCAGAAGGCAGAGGTATAAACCAAGGCCTCAATAATGCTTGTCTGATACAGTAGCAACCGAAGGCAGCAGCAGGAATGACGTGAGGTGATGTACTCACTGTGTGTTACCCATCACATTGGGGCGGCAGGGTAGCCTAGTGGTTAGAGCGTTGGACTAGTAACCGACATCCCCGAGCTGACAAGGTACAAATCTGTCGTTCTGTCCCTGAACAGGCAATTAACCCACTGTTACTAGGCTGTCATTGAAAATAAGAATTTGTCTAGTAAAATAAAGGTAAAATAAAATAAAAAATCAAGGCCTCACCTTGGAAGACACTGTATTATGCACCAATCAATGATGAAATACACATTGTGTATTGTACACAATGCACAATACACAATGCGGAAATGCACATTAGCATATTATGGTAATAAAGCCTCATATTGAATGCTGTTTCCACCAGCATATGTTTTTTTCTGTTCAGGTCTTTTGAATTTTGTTGCATAATATGCGCATAACTTTATAGACGTTAAGAAAAAGGAATTCAATGTGATTCTCATAATCAAAAAACCGTTTCAATGAATGGCTCGTTGTTTATAAAGCAGGTCAGAATATTAGGGCACGGACTGATACCAACTCAGTGACCCTGCAGAATGTGTTGGTGACCTGTTACTGGTGAATGGCTTTTAGAATGGATGAATGTGGGAAGAGACGACTGATGGTTGGACACTAGTCAAATAGGGGGACAGATTGTGACCTGTAGGCCAAACTGGTGGCTGGCTTGGGGGAGTGGGGGAATGTGGGAACAGCGTTCCGCTCTAAGGTGTTACTTCCTGGTCACTGGGATGCTTGAGCGGCCATGCATCACGACCTCAACCTGCAGTGCCACCGCTCAACTCAGCCCTGATCTCTGTTAATGACGGCCTTAGCTACTCTGAGGGTTCCAATTACCCTATGACGACCCGCACCACTTGCTTTCATAACTCCATACCTCACCCCTCCCATCCTCCATACCTCACCCCTCCCATCCTCTATTCCTCATCCCTCCCATACTCCATACCTCATACCTCCCATCCTCCATACCTCACCCCTCCCATCCTCTATACCTCATCCCTCCCATTCTCCATACCTCACCCTCCCATCCTCTATACCTCATACCTCCCATCCTCTATACCTCATCCCTCCCATCCTCTATACCTCATACCTCCCATCCTCTATACCTCATACCTCCCATCCTCTATACCTCATCCCTCCCATCCTCTATACCTCATCCCTCCCATCCTCTATACCTCATCCCTCCCATCCTCTATACCTCATCCCTCCCATCCTCTATACCTCATCCCTCCCATCCTCTATACCTCATCCCTCCCATCCTCTATACCTCATCCCTCCATCCCTCCCATCCTCCATAACTCATCCCTCCATCCCTCCCATCCTCCATACCTCATCCCTACCATCCTCCATACCTCACCCCTCCCATCCTCTATACCTCATCCCTCCCATCCTCTATACCTCATCCCTCCATCCCTCCCATCCTCCATAACTCATCCCTCCATCCCTCCCATCCTCCATACCTCATCCCTACCATCCTCCATACCTCACCCCTCCCATCCTCTATACCTCATCCCTCCCATCCTCTATACCTCATCCCTCCCATCCTCTATACCTCATCCCTCCCATCCTCTATACCTCATCCCTCCATCCCTCCCATCCTCCATAACTCATCCCTCCATCCCTCCCATCCTCCATACCTCATCCCTACCATCCTCCATACCTCACCCCTCCCATCCTCTATACCTCATCCCTCCCATCCTCTATACCTCTTCCCTCCCATCCTCTATACCTCATCCCTCCCATCCTCTATACCTCACCCCTCCCATCCTCTATACTTCTTCCCTCCCATCCTCTATACCTCATCCCTCCCATCCTCTATACCTCATCCCTCCCATCCTCTATACCTCATCCCTCCCATCCTCTATACCTCATCCCTCCCATCCTCTATACCTCATCCCTCCCATCCTCTATACCTCATCCCTCCATCCCTCCCATCCTCCATAACTCATCCCTCCATCCCTCCCATCCTCCATACCTCATCCCTACCATCCTCCATACCTCACCCCTCCCATCCTCTATACCTCATCCCTCCCATCCTCTATACCTCATCCCTCCATCCCTCCCATCCTCCATAACTCATCCCTCCATCCCTCCCATCCTCCATACCTCATCCCTACCATCCTCCATACCTCACCCCTCTCATCCTCTATACCTCATCCCTCCCATCCTCTATACCTCATCCCTCCCATCCTCTATACCTCATCCCTCCCATCCTCTATACCTCATCCCTCCATCCCTCCCATCCTCCATAACTCATCCCTCCATCCCTCCCATCCTCCATACCTCATCCCTACCATCCTCCATACCTCACCCCTCCCATCCTCTATACCTCATCCCTCCCATCCTCTATACCTCTTCCCTCCCATCCTCTATACCTCATCCCTCCCATCCTCTATACCTCATCCCTCCCATCCTCTATACCTCTTCCCTCCCATCCTCTATACCTCATCCCTCCCATCCTCTATACCTCATCCCTCCCATCCTCTATACCTCATCCCTCCCATCCTCTATACCTCATCCCTCCCATCCTCTATACCTCATCCCTCCCATCCTCTATACCTCATCCCTCCATCCCTCCCATCCTCCATAACTCATCCCTCCATCCCTCCCATCCTCCATACCTCATCCCTACCATCCTCCATACCTCACCCCTCCCATCCTCTATACCTCATCCCTCCCATCCTCTATACCTCTTCCCTCCCATCCTCTATACCTCTTCCCTCCCATCCTCTATACCTCATCCCTCCCATCCTCTATACCTCATCCCTCCCATCCTCTATACCTCATCCCTCCATCCCTCCCATCCTCCATAACTCATCCCTCCATCCCTCCCATCCTCCATACCTCATCCCTACCATCCTCCATACCTCATCCCTACCATCCTCCATACCTCACCCCTCCCATCCTCTATACCTCATCCCTCCCATCCTCTATACCTCATCCCTCCCATCCTCTATACCTCATCCCTCCCATCCTCTATACCTCATCCCTCCCATCCTCTATACCTCATCCCTCCCATCCTCTATACCTCTTCCCTCCCATCCTCTATACCTCAATTACTACTCATGAATCTCATGGCCAAAACCCGTTTAACCAATATTTAGTTTAACTCATAAATGTCCCCCCTCCCCCCCCCCCTATTTTCTGACCTTGTCATTTACTAAGAATGTAACGTGGTTATAGAGGGAGGGCTCATAAATGTTGGCCTTGTTCAATGTGAATAGTTTGATAGGAACTTGATCCTTTTAGAGAAAGGCCAACAGCACAAGACTATTTATATTAATATACTGGTACTGTACCATCCATCAATGGACACCAGGGGTGTGCGTGCGTGCGTGCGTGCGTGCGTGTGTGTGTGTGTGTGTGTGTGTGCGTGTGCGTATTTGCTTCCTAAACTGTTGAGGCAAACCATGAAAAAGGACAAAGGTTACCTGCCCTACTCTACTCTGCCTCCATTGTTTGTGAAATGAAATGTAGGTTACTCTCTAGAAGCCTCTGGCTGTCATGGACATCTGTACAGAAGGTATAGGCCATCTGTACAGAAGGTATAGGACATCTGTACAGAAGGTATAGGACATCTGTACAGAAGGTATAGGACATTTGTACAGAAGGTATATGACATCTGTTCAGAAGGTATAGGCCATCTGTACAGAAGGTATAGGCCATCTGTACAGGAGGTATAGAACATCTCCATTCAGAAGGTATAGGACATCTGAACAGAAGGTATAGGACATCTGTACAGAAGGTATAGGACATCTGTACAGAAGGTATAGGACATCTCCATTCAGAAGGTATAGGGCATCTGTACAGAAGGTATAGGCCATCTGTACAGAAGGTATAGGACATCTGTACAGAAGGTATAGGCCATCTGTACAGAAGGTATAGGACATCTGTACAGAAGGTATATGACATCTGTACAGAAGGTATAGGCCATCTGTACAGAAGGTATAGGCCATCTGTACAGGAGGTATAGCACATCTCCCTTCAGAAGGTATAGGACATCTGAACAGAAGGTATAGGCCATCTGTACAGAAGGTATAGGACATCTGTACAGAAGGTATAGGCCATCTGTACAGAAGGTATAGGACATCTCCATTCAGAAGGTATAGCACATCTGTACAGAAGGTATAGGCCATCTGTACAGAAGGTATAGGACATCTGTACAGAAGGTATAGGACACCTCCATTCAGAAGGTATAGGACATCTGTACAGAAGGTATAGGACATCTCCATTCAGAAGGTATAGGACATCTGTACAGAAGGTATAGGATATCTGTACAGGAGGTATAGAACATCTCCATTCAGAAGGTATAGGACATCTGTACAGAAGGTATATGACATCTGAACAGAAGGTATAGGACATCTGTACAGAAGGTATAGGACATCTGTACAGAAGGTATAGGACATCTGTACAGAAGGTATATGACATCTGTACAGAAGGTATAGGACATCTGTACAGAAGGTATAGGACATCTCCATTCAGAAGGTATAGGACATCTGTACAGAAGGTATAGGACATCTCCATTCAGAAGGTATAGGACATCTGTACAGAAGGTATAGGACATCTCCATTCAGAAGGTATAGGGCATCTGTACAGAAGGTATAGGTCATCTGTACAGAAGGTATGAGACATTTGTACAGAAGGTATATGACATCTGTTCAGAAGGTATAGGCCATCTGTACAGAATGTATAGGCCATCTGTACGGGAGGTATAGAACATCTCCATTCAGAAGGTATAGGACATCTGAACAGAAGGTATAGGACATCTGTACAGAAGGTATAGGACATCTGTACAGAAGGTATAGGACATCTCCATTCAGAAGGTATAGGGCATCTGTACAGAAGGTATAGGACATCTGTACAGAAGGTATAGGACATCTGTACAGAAGGTATAGGCCATCTGTACAGAAGGTATAGGACATCTGTACAGAAGGTATATGACATCTGTACAGAAGGTATAGGCCATCTGTACAGAAGGTATAGGCCATATGTACAGGAGGTATAGCACATCTCCCTTCAGAAGGTATAGGACATCTGAACAGAAGGTATAGGCCATCTGTACAGAAGGTATAGGACATCTGTACAGAAGGTATAGGCCATCTGTACAGAAGGTATAGGACATCTCCATTCAGAAGGTATAGCACATCTGTACAGAAGGTATAGGCCATCTGTACAGAAGGTATAGGACATCTGTACAGAAGGTATAGGACACCTCCATTCAGAAGGTATAGGGCATCTGTACAGAAGGTATAGGACATCTCCATTCAGAAGGTATAGGACATCTGTACAGAAGGTATAGGATATCTGTACAGGAGGTATAGAACATCTCCATTCAGAAGGTATAGGACATCTGTACAGAAGGTATATGATATCTGAACAGAAGGTATAGGACATCTGTACAGAAGGTATAGGACATCTGTACAGAAGGTATAGGACATCTGTACAGAAGGTATATGACATCTGTACAGAAGGTATAGGACATCTGTACAGAAGGTATAGGACATCTGTACAGAAGGTATAGGACATCTCCATTCAGAAGGTATAGGACATCTGTACAGAAGGTATAGGACATCTGAACAGAAGGTATAGGACATCTGTACAGAAGGTATAGGACATCTGTACAGAAGGTATATGACATCTGTACAGAAGGTATAGGACATCTCCATTCAGAAGGTATAGGACATCTGTACAGAAGGTATAGGACATCTCCATTCAGAAGGTATAGGACATCTGTACAGAAGGTATAGGACATCTGTACAGAAGGTATAGGACATCTCCATTCAGAAGGTATAGGACATCTGTACAGAAGATATAGGACATCTGTACAGAAGGTATAGGACATCTCCATTCAGAAGGTATAGGACATCTGAACAGAAGGTATAGGACATCTCCATTCAGAAGGTATAGGACATCTGTACAGAAGGTATAGGACATCTGTACAGAAGGTATAGGACATCTCCATTCAGAAGGTATAGGACATCTCCATTCAGAAGGTATAGGACATCTGTACAGAAGGTATAGGACATCTGAACAGAAGGTATAGGACATCTCCATTCAAAAGGTATAGATGCTAACACCGATTTTGCAGATAGAGAAGTTGTGTGGTCCAAGACTGCAGGTTTATAATGCATTAGAGAATATATGATTTGCAGCTCTATTGTTAAAAATGATCCAGTTTACAACATCTAAACCATTTAGGCCTAGGGTCTGTTCAAGCATGTTAACTATAGCTAAACAATCTATTGTAGGGACTGTTCAAACGTGTTAACTATAGCTAAACGATGTACTGCAGCGCCAGCTGTGCCATCAGAGTCCCTGGGTTTGTGCCCAGGCTCTGTCGTAACCGGCCGCGACCGGGAGGTCCGTGGGGCGACGCACAATTGGCCTAGCGTCGCCCGGGTTAGGGAGGGCTTGGTCGGTAGGGGTGTCCTTGTCTCATCGCGCACCAGCGACTCCTGTGGCGGGCTGGGCGCAGTGTACGCTAACCAAGGTCGCCAGGTGCACGGTGTTTCCTCCGGCGCATTGGTGCGGCTGGCTTCCGGGTTGGATGTGCGCTGTGTTAAGAAGCAGTGCGGCTTGGTTGGGTTGTGGACGCATGACTTTCAAGCTTCGTCTCTCCTGAGCCCGTACGGGAGTTGTAGCGATGAGACAAGATAGTAGCTACTACAACAATTGGATACCACGAAATTGGGGAGAAAAGGGGGTAAAATAAAAAATAAATAAATAAATAAATAAATAAAAACTATAGCTAAACAATCTATCATAAGGACTGTTCAAACGTGTCAAAAAGTTCAATTTTGGTTTCATCTGACCAGAGAACCTTCTTCCACATGTTTGGTGTGTCTACCAGGTGACTTGTGGCAAACTTTAAAAGACACTTTTTATGGATATCTTTAAGAAATGGCTTTCTTCTTGCCACTCTTCCATAAAGGCCAGATTTGTGCAATATACGACTGATTGTTGTCCTATGGACAGAGTCTCCTACCTCAGCTGTAGATCTCTGCAGTTCATCCAGAGTGATCATGGGCCTCTTGGCTGCATCTCTGATCAATCTTCTCCTTGTATGAGCTGAAAGTTTAGAGGGACTGCCAGGTCTTGGTAGATTTGCAGTGGTCTGATACTCCTTCCATTTCAGTTTATTATCGCTTGCACAGTGCTCCTTGGGATGTTTAAAGCTTGGGAAATCTTTTTGTATCCAAATCCGGCTTTAAACTTCTTCACAACAGTATCTCGGACCTGCCTGGTGTGTTCCTTGTTCTTCATGATGCTCTCTGCGCTTTTAACGGACCTCTGAGACTATCACAGTGCAGGTGCATTTATACGGAGACTTGATTACACACAGGTGGATTGTATTTATCATCATTAGTCATTTAGGTCAACATTGGATCATTCAGAGATCCTCACTGAATTTCTGGAGAGAGTTTGCTGCACTGAAAGTAAAGGGGCTGAATAATTTTGCACGCCCAATTTTTCAGTTTTTGATTTGTTAAAAAAGTTTGAAATATCCAATAAATGTCGTTCCACTTCATGATTGTGTCCCACTTGTTGTTGATTCTTCACAAAAAAATACAGTTTTATATCTTTATGTTTGAAGCCTGAAATGTGGCAAAAGGTCGCAAAGTTCAAGGGGGCCGAATACTTTCGCAAGGCACTGTATATATATTAACTACTTCCATATACACTTCCATTCATTGTTTTAAGCCTTCAGACAGGTTTATTGAGGCTTATGGGCTTCCTAGAGCAAAACAACATGTACTTGTTTCAATGGTGGGGGAGTGTGTAGGTTTGTATCTCACTGATTATGATATTTCCCCACGACACAAGCTGTAATTTACATAATTAATTCTGTCATTAAAGGCCTTAAACAATAAAACATGTTGGTCACCTGATCATTTCCTATGATATGATTTTTGGCCTCACATTTTGATTTGATGTTATGCTTTGGTTGAAGTCTAATAACAACAAGATAACAAGATAAACGTATCGGTAAGTCAATAAATGCTAATAAATAGACAATAAAAGGCAAGCGCACGATCAATGTACCAGAATTGTGTTACCGTGCTTTTACCAACGCTCCTGTACTGTTCCGTAATCCCTTTTTGTCAGTGGGATGTTTCTAAAGTCTAGAAGGCAGAATGTTTCCAGTGTGCATTAACCAGGCAGAATGATGCTTCTTTAGCCGTGAGAACATCTAGTATCAGGTGAACAAGCAGACAGAATGATGGTTCTTTAGCCGCGAGAACATCTAGTACCAGGTGAACAAGCAGACAGAATGATTGTTCTTTAGCCGCGAGAACATCTAGTATCAGGCGAACACAGCCAAAGGAAACACGCTGACCTGCCCTTCAAGGTCTTGGGCTTGAAACCTCAACAAAGTAACACGTTGTGTTTTCCACCAAGAGGCAGAAAAAAGTGAGGAGAAAGAAGAGATGACAAAAAAGAGAGAGAGAGAAGGAAAGAGGGGAGAGAGAAAGAGAAGAGAAAGAGAGAGACTGGAGGAAGCGAGAGAGAGGAGAGATGCCAAAATAGTTCATCACATTTTTATTTAACCTTTATTTATCCAGGCGAGTCAATTAAGAACAAATTCTTATTTACAATAACTGCCTGTCAAGAGAAGGAGAGAAGGAGAGAGGATAGAGGAGAGATAGCAGGAGAGAGAGGAGGGTTGGAATAGGATGAAAGAGAGCGAAGGCTTGGTGGGGTTGGCAACACTGCTAGGAGCCCTAGGTTATTGAAAAAAACAGGAGAACAAATCAAAGGCAGAACATTTCGTCAGAGAGAAGAGAGAGGAGGCTAGACACATAACAGAACAAGCTTGTGTGATGGGAAGAGAAGAAAATCTTCCAGTCCTCTTCTTCTTTTGTCTTTCATTGAGTAGAGTATTTAGCCACTCAGCACAAGAGGAGAGGAGCACCGCTGGCAGCAGTTTGGACAGGCCCTCGAGAAAGAAGGCTGTGTGAGAGAGAGAGAGAGACACCGAGAGAGAGAGAGAGACAGAGAGATGGAGAGAGAGACACAGAGAGAGAGAGAGAGAGAAGGCCAGCGAGAAAGAAAGGAGAAAGAGAGAGAGAGAGAGAGAGAGAGAGAGAGAGAGAGAGAGAGAGAGAAGGCCAGCAAGAGAGAAAGAGAAAGAAAGGAGAAAGAGAGAGAGATAGAGGATGCTTTAGAACAAACATTGTACTGCTGTAGTGTTCTTTTGGAGTGCTTACTGCCCCTCTCTCTCTCTCATAGTGCAATTGAACACTGGCCATAGCTCTCATTTCCCTGAATAGTTTCAGTGTTGTTCGTTGTTGAATAGACTCAGGTACCCTAAGAAACCTCCATGGTTGGATGACGTATGAGTGTTGGAGGACCCACTTTATGAATGTTTAAAAGTACAATTTCAGGGTTGGGTAGGTTACTTTCTAAAAGTAATCCGTTACAGTTAATCAGTGGCCATCTTAGCGGTTTCAGTAGGTTACTTTCAGTGGCCATTTTAGTGTGTAAATCTTCGTGGGGGGAAAACTCCCCAATTTCTTTTTTTTTTTAGATACAAACCACACAACAAAACACTAAACAATACATTAATTGGACTATAACGGTGACAAATGGTGCCCACAAACAGTTAGGGTCTACATAAAGCTGTCTCAACAGCAGAGTCCCAACACATTACCACTGTTACACCTGGTTATCAGCTGACCCAACAGCAGAGTCCCAACACCTTACCACTGTTACACCTGGCTATCAGTGGAGCCTTGTTTTCAGCACCATGGAGTGAATCCTTACCACCGTACCAGCTGGCTATCAGCGTAGCCTTGTTTTCAGCACCATGGAGTGAATCCTTACCACTGTTACACCTGGTTATCAGCGGAGCCTTGTTTTCAGCACCATGGAGTGAATCCTTACCACCGTACCAGCTGGCTATCAGCAGAGCCTTGTTTTCAGCACCATGGAGTGAATCCTTACCACTGTTACACCTGGCTATCAGCAGAGCCTTGTTTTCAGCACCATGGAGTGAATCCTTACCACCGTTACACCTGGTTATCAGCGGAGCCTTGTCTGACAACGAAACAGTTCATTCGGCCTCATTTACTGACTTAAAAAAAAACATAGCTGATATAGCTGACTTGCTGAAACAACTGTGGTTTCTAATGACAATTGAGATGTACACACAATGGCATAAGGGGACGACAAGCGGATAAGAGGCCATCCGTAATTTTGATGAAGACATTAATGAGCGAGCGGTCACCTAATAATCCCCAGTTTACAATTGGCTCGTTCATCCCCCTCCTCTCCCCGTAACTATTTCCCAGGTCGTTGCTGCAAATGAGAACATGTTCTCAGTCAACTTACCTGGTCAAATAATGAATAAATAAATAAAGGGGGAATATAAGCGGACAATGAAAGCTCTTACAATATTCAATGATTTCTCTAAAACAGGTTATAGGCTACATGTGCACCACCAAGTCAGAACAGTAGGCTAAATTATGAGGGGGGAAAGGGACCAAATTATTAGGGTGAGGCACATGGGCTAATAACAGCTTACTACACATCTACACTTAGTATTACTTTCTTAGCTACAGTATACATATCTCCCTGGCATATTACATCATTTATCAGGAGCATACAAGACATTTTTGGACTCACCTTGTTGTGCTGTGCTCACTTGAACAGGAAGGTGACGCAGTGGTTATTTATGGACATTGTCCTCAAAGTCTGTCATTCCCTGGATTTATGGTGCTTTCAAGACGACTGGAAACTCTGGGGGAAAAAAACAAGGTTGAATCATCATCGTTAGTGATCTTCAAGGTTGAATCATCATCGTTAGTGATCTTCAGGTCAGAAAGAAAGAAAGAAAGAGGCCTGAGTTCCCGACTTGGAAATCCGAGTTGGATGACTGTTCAAAAGTTTTTTGTCCCAGTCGGAGTTCCCAGTTGTTTTGAAAGTGGCAGAAGTCATGCTGGATTAGGCCTCCCGGGTGGCGCAGTGGTTAAGGGCGCTGTACTGCAGCGCCAGCTGTGCCATCAGAGACTCTGGGTTCGCGCCCAGGCTCCGTCGTAACCGGCTGCCACCGGGAGGTCTATGGGGCGTCGCACAATTGGCCTAGCGTCGTCCGGGTTAGGGAGGGTTTGGCCGGTAGGGATATCCTTGTCTCATCGCGCACCAGTGACTCCTGTGGCGGGCCGGGTGCAGTGCGCGCTAACCAAGGTTGCCAGGTGCACGGTGTTTCCTCTGACATATTGGTGCGGCTGGCTTCCGGGTTGGATGCACGCTGGGTTGTGTATCGGAGGACGCATGACTTTCAACCTTCGTCTCTCCCTGGCCCGTACGGGAGTTGTAGCGATGAGACAAGATAGTAGCTACTAAACAATTGGATACCACGAAACTGGGGAGAAAAAGGGGTAAAATAAAATTGACAGCATGGCCAATGTTGAATGTTTATCATTTTAAGCTTGGAAAAAATTCCCTTAAACCCAGACTTCAATGAATACCAGGCTAGTGATTGCAATGGTTGCAGTTAGCCACTGAATCCTTCCTGTTGAATTTGCGATTTCCAACTTTTAATGTTTATGTCCAATGGCCGATGAGCATCGATATGCTTTATCTGTAAATTCTCTTCATAATTTCTCTTCATATGACAAGGATTTTGAAAGTACGATGTTGACATTGTCCAATCAAACCTACTGTAGATATAACATGATTTGACGTGATTTTATCTGTGGCCAATGACCTTGAGCCTTCTTGGATTGGCACTTCCAATGTAACTCTATGGCAGCACCAAAGGGGCTTGAACAAACTTAAACTTGTGCTTTTGTTTCCCAATACTGAATTGAATGTCATTGAGAAAACAATAAAATGTTTTCCTTTCTGAATTTAAATTTAATCCAAATAATCATGTAGTTTTTCCAAAAGTGTCTGTAATCTGATTACAATATGTTTTTCTGGTAACGTAACTGATTACAGTTACAACTCCTTACAGGTAATAATTTACTCCCCAACATGCTTATACTAACGAAAACGGTTCCTTGCAATTATGTAGGGGATGAATGGGGGATGAAACGGTACGTTAACTCTGGTACAGACTGGTAAGCGGTACCGATGCACCAAGTCTGGAACCAACAGGAGGACCCTGAACAGCTTCTATCCCCCAAGCCATGAGACTGATAAATAATTACTGTATATAGTTACTGTATATAGTTACTGTATATAGTTAACCTTATAGTTACTGTATATAGTATACTGTATATAGTATACTGTATATAGTTACTGTATATAGTATACTGTATATAGTATATAGTTACTGTATATAGTATACTGTATATAGTAACTGTTACTGTATATATGTATTTTATTTTACTAGGCAAGTCAGTTAAGAACAAATTCTTATTTACAATGACGGCCTAGGAACTTCCTGTTCAGGGGCAGAATGACAGATTTGTACCTTGTCAGCTCGGGGGTTTGAACTTGCAACCTTCCGGTTACTAGTCCAACGCTCTAACCACTAGAGCGTTGGACTAGTAACCGGTAGGGTAGCCTAGTATATAGTATATAGTATACTAGTATATAGTTACTGTATATAGTTAACCACCTGGACTATCTGCACTGAGCCCGTTTTGCACAAACTGTTTTGGTGCATCACATACGCTGCTACGGTTCATTATCTCTCTTGTTGCCTAGTCACTTTATCCCTATCTATATGTACATATCTACCTCAATAACCTCATTCCCCTGCACATCGACTCGCTACTGGTACTCCCTGTTCATAGCCATGTTATCGTTACTCACTATGTATTTATTTGTTGGCAAGGGCCCATCAGTAAGCATTTCACCGTTATTCTACACCTGTTGTTTATGAAGCATGTGACAAATAACATTTGATTTGATTTGGTTTATAGCTCCTAATAGAGGTTGTCTGGAGAGGCAGCTATATAGTGTTGATGGATCTGATGGACAGCGATATAGTGTTGATGGATCTGATGGGCAGCTATATAGTGTTGATGGATCTGATGGACAGCTATATAGTGTTGATAGATCTGATGGGCAGCTATATAGTGTTGATGGATCTGATGGACAGCTATATAGTGTTGATGGATCTGATGGACAGCTATATAGTGTTGATGGATCTGATGGACAGCTATATACTGTTGATGGATCTGATGAACAGCTATATAGTGTTGATGGATCTGATGAACAGCTATATACTGTTGATGGATCTGATGAACAGCTATATAGTGTTGATGGATCTGATGAACAGCTATATAGTGTTGATGGATCTGATGGACAGCTATATAGTGTTGATGGATCTGATGAACAGCTATATAGTGTTGATGGATCTGATGGACAGCTATATAGTGTTGATGGATCTGATGAACAGCTATATAGTGTTGATGGATCTGATGGACAGCTATATAGTGTTGATGGATCTGATGAACAGCTATATAGTGTTGATGGATCTGATGAACAGCTATATAGTGTTGATGGATCTGATGGACAGCTATATAGTGTTGATGGATCTGATGGACAGCTATATACTGTTGATGGATCTGATGAACAGCTATATAGTGTTGATGGATCTGATGAACAGCTATATAGTGTTGATGGATCTGATGGACAGCTATATAGTGTTGATGGATCTGATGGACAGCTATATAGTGTTGATGGATCTGATGGACAGCTATATAGTGTTGATGGATCTGATGAACAGCTATATAGTGTTGATAGATCTGATGAACAGCTATATAGTGTTGATAGATCTGATGGACAGCTATATAGTGTTGATGGATCTGATGAACAGCTATATAGTGTTGATGGATCTGATGAACAGCTATATAGTGTTGATAGATCTGATGAACAGCTATATACTGTTGATGGATCTGATGGACAGCTATATAGTGTTGATGGATCTGATGAACAGCTATATAGTGTTGATGGATCTGATGAACAGCTATATAGTGTTGATAGATCTGATGGACAGCTATATAGTGTTGATGGATCTGATGAACAGCTATATAGTGTTGATGGATCTGATGGACAGCTATATAGTGTTGATGGATCTGATGGACAGCTATATACTGTTGATGGATCTGATGAACAGCTATATAGTGTTGATGGATCTGATGAACATATTCCATCCCTCTGTTTTTTTCCTGTCATCCCCATCAGCATTTCCTGAACAGATTGAGTTTCCTCTCTCTCTCTCTCTCTCTCTCTCTCTCTCTCTCTCTCTCTCTCTCTCTCTCTCTCTCTCTCTCTCTCTCTCCCTCTCCCTCTCTCTCTCTCTCTCTCTCTCTCTCTCTCTCTCTCTCTCTCTCTCTCTCTCTCTCTCTCTCTCTCTCTCTCTCTCTCTCTCTCTCTCTCTCTCTCTCTCTCTCTCTCTCTCTCTCTCTCTCTCTCTCTCTCTCTCTCTCTCTCTCTCTCTCTCTGAGGGAATCTGGAGTTTCACCGACCATAGAGATGGAGCGAGCCATCAGACAAATGGATATTAGCTGGTTAATTTTTAATTCCTTTGGATGGCGAGGGAAGAGCTGCAGGGAAGGGAAGGGAGGAGAGGAAGGGGGGGGGGGGTCCATGTTGTTTTTCATGTCTGGAAGGAGCACTAATGGACCCAGATTAGGTATCAATGGCCTGGGCAGGATATCTGGGAACACCCCCCTGGGAATCACTTCTCCGTGTGTCTTTCTATTCACTACCAATAATGATCTCAGTCTACAGCGAGGGGGGGGGGGGGGGGGGGGGTCAGAGATAGGCGAGATAGAGTGGACAGTGCTTCCAGCTCTCACAGTCTCAAGTCAGAATTAGACGTTCATCCATGTTTCTCAAACGTCAAATTTTTAAATGGTTATGGTTAGACATTAAGGTATGGGTTATGGTTAGACATTAAGGTATGGGTTAAGGTTAGACATTAAGGTATGGGTTAAGGTTAGACGTTAAGGTATGGGTTAAGGTTAGACATTAAGGTATGGGTTAAGGTTAGACATTAAGGTATGGGTTAAGGTTAGACATTAAGGTATGGGTTAAGGTTAGACATTAAGGTATGGGTTAAGGTTAGACATTAAGGTATGGGTTAAGGTTAGACCTTAAGGTATGGGTTAAGGTTAGACATTAAGATATGGGTTAAGGTTAGACATTAAGGTATGGGTTAAGGTTAGACATTAAGGTATGGGTTAAAGTTAGACATTAAGGTATGGGTTAAGGTTAGACATTAAGGTATGGGTTAAGGTTAGACCTTAAGGTATGGGTTAAGGTTAGACCTTAAGGTATGGGTTAAGGTTAGACATTAAGGTATGGGTTAAGGTTAGACATTAAGGTATGGGTTAAGGTTAGACATTAAGGTATGGGTTAAGGTTAGACATTAAGGTATGGGTTAAGGTTAGACATTAAGGTATGGGTTAAGGTTAGACATTAAGGTATGGGTTAAGGTTAGACCTTAAGGTATGGGTTAAGGTTAGACATTAAGGTATGGGTTAAGGTTAGACATTAAGGTATGGGTTAAGGTTAGACATTAAGGTATGGGTTAAGGTTAGACATTAAGGTATGGGTTAAGGTTAGACATTAAGGTATGGGTTAAGGTTAGACCTTAAGGTATGGGTTAAGGTTAAACATTAAGGTATGGGTTAAGGTTAGACATTAAGGTATGGGTTAAGGTTTGGGATAGGCTTAAAACAAAATTCTCAAAAACTACTTTCTATTGCTGGATTTGAACTTGCAACCTTTGGAATCAGAAGCAGATTCTTACGCCCATCCTCCATCCCCGTCCACAACAGCGCTCACTGTTGCCCCTAGTGGCAGGTTTCCACATATCCCAACGTCCTCAGACATGGATGGACGTCGAATACTGACTTGTATCACGGCTGACCTGGCTGCCTGGCTGCCTGGCTGCCTGGCTGGGACGGAGAAAGGGAGGCCAGAGAGCGAGAGAAAGACAGAGAGAGACAGATAAAGAGAGAGAGTGAGAGAGGCAGAAATCCACTGGAAGACACACTGTCCAGCTATTGACCTTTTTCTCAAAGTAAACATGTAGGCCCCTGATTGAAGGGGATATTGAGTGGAGGCTGAGAGCAGTTCATTAACGCTTGGCTTGGCAGCGAGAGAAGGGAAAAACACTGGTGTGTGCAGCCTAATGTACACTACATGACCAATAAGATGTGGACACCTGCTCATCTCATTCCAAAAGCATTGGCATTAATATGGTGTTGGTCCCCACTTTGCTGCTATAACAGCCTCCACTCTTCTGGGGAAGGTTAGGGTTAGGGTTAGGGTTAGGGTTAGTGCGGGGACTTGCTTCCATTCAGCCACAAGAGCATTAGTGAGGTCGGGCACTTATGTTGGGCGATTAGGCCTGGCTCACAGTCGGCGTTCCTATTCATCCCAAAGATGTTCGATGGGGTTGAGGTCAGGGCTCTGTGCAGGCCAGTCAAGTTCTTCCACACCGATCTCAACATACAATTTCTGTATGGACCTCACTTTGTGCACGGAGGCATTGTCATGCTGAAACAGGAAAGGGCCTTTTCCAAACTGTTGCCACAAAGTTGGAAGCATAGAATCATCTAGAATGTTATTGTATGCTGTACCGTTAAGATATCCCTTCACTGGAACTAAGGGGCCTTGCCCCAGGCCAATATTCCTCCTTCACCAAACTTTCCAGTTGGCACTATGCAGTTGTGCAGGTAGCGTTCTCCAAATTGTGAAGCGGGATTCATCACTCCAGACAGTCAAATTGCGGCAAGCTTTACACCACTCCAGCGGATGCTTGGCATTGCCCATGGTGATCTTCGGCTTGTGTGCGGCTGTGCAGCCATGGAAACCCATTTCATGAAGCTCCCGACGAACAGTTCTTGTGCTGATGTTGCTTCCAGGGGCAGTTTGGAACTCGTGAGTGTTGCAACCGAGGACAGATGATTTTTCCGCACTACGCGCTTCAGCACTCGGCGGTTCCATTCTGCGAGCTTGTGTGGACTACCACTTCACGGCTGAGCCGTTGTTTCTCCTAGACCCTTCCACTTCACAATAACAGCACTTACAGTTGACTGAGGCAGAAATTTGACAAACTGAAAAGTTACTTCCTATGACTGCGCTACATTGAAAGTCACTGAGCTCTTCAATAAGGCAAGTCTACTCCCAATGTTTGTCTATGGAGATTGCATAGCTGTGTGATAAATTTTATACACCTGTCAGCAACGGGTGTGGCTGAAATAGACTAATCCACACATTTGAAGTGGTGTCCACATACTTTTTATACATATAGTGTATGCCTTTGGTCACTCTGACTGACACAGTCACACACATCTCCTACAGAAACATTGACTGCGTTCAACATGCCTTACATAGTACACTACTTTTGACAAGAGCTATATTGGTCCTGGCCCCTGGTCAAAAGTAGTGCATTATATAGGAAGGAGGGTGTGATTTGGGACGCTACCAGTTTGTCCTGCCTGGACGCATCTGATTGTGATAAAACAGCAGGACCTATGGGTCTATAGTTTTAAGAGGTGCCAGAAGAAGAGGCTAGTTGTGTTAAGTTTGTTAGTGACACTAAGTACCGAACATTGTCAAGTTGTCCATTAGTAAATTCAGAGCATTGTCAAGTTTTCCATCCACAACTCTGGTTGAGGAGTAGGGTTGATCTGAGCGTTCTGACCTCACAATGGCAGTCAAGCACCCACGGCTAACTGGCTAACATTGGCTAGCGACTTCCAGACACAAATGAGAGAAGACCCCACTCTGACCATTTTACTCGCCCTAGCAGAGCTGGTTAGGCTGTTTTCCTGTTATCCAGAGCGTTGGTGACTGTAACTGTGCTGCTGGCAACAATTGAAATAAAACATTTTTTTTGCCAACGCTTACTGACAGCGGCCATATTCAATGGGTGTTGAGTGTTCAGTTATTCTGCGCTCTGGTACACTCAGACGAGAGTTCTGTGAAATCGGAGTAGATAGCCAGAGGGAATTTACGAACGCACCCTAATACTTTTTAAAAGCATCTGAGGTGTTGTTTGGATTTCAAAATCGGAGTTGTTGACCAATAGAATTGCTGTAAAGTTAACCTCCAATCAGATATTAGACCTACATGATGTGATCACAACAGAACTTCTGCAACAGAACCTCTGCAACAGAACCTCTGCAACAGAACCTCTGAGGTGTGACAATGGGGGTTGTCAAGATCAACACAGAGAATGTTTGCATACAGATTATAAGAAGAGTCACTTAGTGGGTTGGGTCGCCCTACAGTACCGCCTTACTTTCACCCCTGCTTAGCATGTCAAACCTCCCCTTTCCAGGCAGCCAGGTAACACCACCATACTTAAAGGTGTCATAGTGTTAGAGTGGAAATAAATGAATGGATGGATGAATAAAAAGATGAATTAATAAATAAATAAATTAATGGATGAATAAATAGATGAATGAATGGATGAAAAAATAGATGAATTAATTAATTAATGGGTGAATGAATTAATTAATGGATGAATGAATTAATAGATTAATTAATAAATGAATGAATTAACGAATGAATGACTGGATGGATGACCCATTCCTCCCTTGTGTAAGTACTAAATCCTAACCTGTAATAGATATTGAGTATATCAAATGCAAAGATCCTAACTGTAGCCTACTATATGATCTGTGTAGCTGTAGTCCATCAAGCCCCCGCCCCCCCCCCCCCCCCCCCCCGTTTCTGGACAGGCAGATTTAGACTTAAGCACATCCTGGCACCTTTTCCTTGACCAGCTAAAATGATTTCCCAGCTTTCAGAGAGAATGAGGGTGATGATTGTTTTTATTGACTGCGATGTTCCATTAGTACTGGAGAGGACCTGTGTGTGTGTGTGTGTGTGTGTGTGTGTGTGTGTGTGCAGAGGAGCGGGTTAGAGAGGGCCAGGGTAAATAGCCTCTGACAGACGCTCAGAGCAAAGAAGCCACGCAGAACCATGATGTGTCTGTCATACACACGCGAATGCATAAGCAAGAGTGCTCACACGCACACGGGCCGCCGAGACTTAACGCTGCGCCGTCCCTTGACGGTGACACAGACGTGGATGTACGCCGAGTGTGTTGAGGCGTGTTTTAGATTCGAAAGGAGATTAGGAAGGGGGGGCGAAATGTATTTAGCTTTATCTCATCAGGAATCAGGAAGTATTACGATTCAACACTCTCTCTCAGAGGAACCAATGGAGGGGAAATATTCCTTCCACACTCTACAGCACAACTAGCCAATGGAACATTTGACTCAAACCTCGGGACTCTTGAGTGTTGAGACCGGAGTGAATAGAGTGTTTGGGATTCGGAGGATGGCCTTTCACATGTCTAATTGCACTGTAACCCTGAACTTATGCGATACAAATTGAATAGAGACCCTTAATTAGAGTTCAAATAAAAACTGAAAGTATTGATTTGGTTCAACCTGATAAGTGTTATATAAAAATGAATTCAAAAAAATATATATATAAAAAAATATGTTTTTCTTCTAAATATTTTCTTTCAGTGGATCTGCCACACCACTATATTAGGATAGTCTGGATTTTCCATCTGTAGATGCTCTGTTAATGCGAGTGTAGTGAAATGCCTGTTGAAATGTTACTGTGAGTCTGTAGAGTATCTACAGATGGTTCTATCCAAATAAAGTTGTTAGCTGTTTTTTTTCAAACTATGATTCAGAGGTTTACTCCTTGTTTATTGTTGTTTATTTTGTACCTCTCTCTCTCTCTCTCTCTCTCTCTCTCTCTCTCTCTCTCTCTCTCTCTGGAGAAGCCGTTGAGACACAACACAACATCCATCCATTCAGCACTGGGAGACAGGCACAACGGGGAAGAAAGCTGCATCTATAGCCGAAGACACAGGTAGTGGTTCTCTGTTATCATTCGTTGAAAACTGGTACACATTCTTGGTCCTAAATGGCAATTTGAAATATTGATTGGGGAACTATTTGCTGAGTAATGTGGCTGTCTTTCTTGTTGGTTTTGTTGTGTGTTTTTTTTTATTTGTTTTGTCTATGAATTGTGTGTGCAGGGATCCCTTGCAAAAGACACTCTGGTCTCAATGGTGACTTCCTGTTTAAATAAAGGGAAAATTAAAATGACCTATACTCCCCTGATTATTTATTTGGACAGTGAAGCTGAAGCTTTGAATATGTCCCTGTACTCATTGTTACGTCTGTCGTTAGATGAATGAGACCAAAGCGCAGCGTGGAAACTGTTCATGATTTTTAATATTGAACACCGACAAAACAACAAAATACAAAAACCGAACGTAAAGTTCTGCAGGGCTAGACAGCTACTATGCAAAAAAAAACAAGATCCCACAATCGAAGGTGGGAAAAAGGGCTGCCTAACTATGATCCCCAATCAGAGACAACGATAGACAGCTGCCTCTGATTGGGAACCATACCCGGCCAATAAAGAAATAGAAAAACTAGAATGCCCACCCCAAATCACACCCTGACCTAACCACATAGAGAAATAAAAAGGCTCTCTAAAGTCAGTCGTGACAAGCATTTTGGATTTGAGATCAACTGTTTCATTTGAGGTGACAGTAAAGAAGGGCAACTTTTATTTTTAAGGTATTTTCATACATATGGTGTTTTACCGTTTACAAATGAAATAACTTTATATATCTATTCCCCCTATTTGAATATGTACATTTCTTTCACAAGGATTTGGACAAATTCACTTTCAGTGTATTCAAGTAAGTCAAAAGTTTTTGTATTCGGTCCCATGTTCATAGCACGTAATTACTACATCAAGCTTGTGACTAACACACTTGTTGGATGCATTCGCAGTATGTTTTGGCTGTTGTTTCAAATTATATTGTGCCCCATAGAAATGAATGATGAATAATGTAGCGTGTCATTTTGGAGTCACTTTTATTTAGTAAGTAAGAATAGAATATGTTTCGGAAACACTTCTACATTCATGTGAATGCTACTATGATTACGGGATAATAATGAATGTATTGTGAATAAATGCTGAATAATGATGACTGAGACAGTTACAGCAGTACAAAGACCTTAACCCCACCAAGGCTAAATTCTCACCATTACCAATAAAAGGGTAGGTTGAAATGTTTTTTTTTGGGGGGGGTATGATCTTTGTTCTTCTGTAACTTTGTCACTCATCATTATTCAGGATTCATTCGTGATTATATATCATCATGGTAGCATCCACATTAATGCAGAAGTGATTAGAATCTTATTTACAATAAAAGTGACTGCAAAATGACATGAATATGCCGTTCTGTTCCTATTGGGCAAAACATAGGCCGAAAGACAACCAAAACAAACTGCAAATGATATAGTCATTATGCGCTAGGGATATGGGACAAAAAATGTTTTGCTACTTTAACACTTTAATACACTATAAGTGAATGTGTCCACATATTTATAAAACATGTTTTTATTCATAAAGTGATTTAATTTCTAAAAGATAAAACAGATATGTATGAAAATACCCCCAAATAAAAGCTTATACAGTATGTCACATTTGATCTCAAATCCAAAATGTTGGAGTATAGGGCCAAATTAATGGATTTTAGCTTCACTGTCCAAATACATATGTAGGGGAGTGTATGTAGTGCACTACTTTCGACCAGGCATAGGGCTCTGGGAAAAAGTAGTGCACTATACAGGGAACAAGAGGCCGTTTGGTACACAACCACAGTCTTTGTCTGGTCACAATAGAACACGAAGAGACTGTGGGGTGCTATGGAAACCAAAAGGGATGTACTATATATGTCATATACCAGTTTATATAAATGGAACTCTTCGGATTTCTATGACACTGGACTTTTGCCAGGATGTGTTGTTGTTTCTGAGTGCCGTGGTGATGTCCTCAGGTAACTTAATACCCACCACTGCAGTTCACTAGGAAAATACATGTAATATGTGTTCAGGTGTAGAAAGATGAAAAATAACTAGAGGTTGATAAAGAGAGAAGAAAATGAAACACAAATACTCTCCCTCTCTGACACACACACACACACAAACACCCTTCCTTAGTGCCAGTAGCTAGGTATTGATGAAGAGAGAGGGTGAGCTGGTTACTCTCCCTCTCTGACACACAAACACACACAAACACCCTTCCTTAGTGCCAGTAGCTAGGTATTGATGAAGAGAGAGGGAGAGCTGGTTACTCTCCCTCTCTGACACAAACACACACAAACACCCTTCCTTAGTGCCAGTAGCTAGGTATTGATGAAGAGAGAGGGAGAGCTGGTTACTCTCCCTCTCTGACACACACACAAACACCCTTCCCTAGTGCCAGTAGCTAGGTATTGATGAAGAGAGAGGGAGAGCTGGTTACTCTCCCTCTCTGACACACACACACACACACAAACACCCTTCCTTAGTGCCAGTAGCTAGGTATTGATGAAGAGAGAGGGAGAGCTGGTTACTCTCCCTCTCTGACACACACACAAACACCCTTCCCTAGTGCCAGTAGCTAGGTATTGATGAAGAGAGAGGGAGAGCTGGTTACTCTCCCTCTCTGACACACACACACACACACAAACACCCTTCCTTAGTGCCAGTAGCTAGGTATTGACGAAGAGAGAGGGAGAGCTGGTTACTCTCCCTCTCTGACACACAAACACACACAAACACCCTTCCTTAGTGCCAGTAGCTAGGTATTGATGAAGAGCGAGGGAGAGCTGGTTACTCTCCCTCTCTGACACACAAACACACACAAACACCCTTCCTTAGTGCCAGTAGCTAGGTATTGATGAAGAGAGAGGGAGAGCTGGTTACTCTCCCTCTCTGACACACACACAAACACCCTTCCTTAGTGCCAGTAGCTAGGTATTGATGAAGAGCGAGGGAGAGCTGGTTACGCATCACAGTGTAGTGATTACAGCTTTTCTCTAATCTCTTTCCTTCCGGCCTGTCTGTCATTTCTCTCCACACATCATTACAATAATACACCAGGCTCTATTACCCTCAGTCGCTGCCCTCCGACTCCCCTCCGGCTTCCCCCATGTCCCCTCGCCTGCCCCAGTCTCCCAGCCGGGCCCCTGAGTAGTAGGTGTGAGCCTACATCAGGCCTTTTCATTTCATGCTTTGTTACAAGGTCCAATGCAGCTGTGTTTTAAAAAAAAATCTCAATATCAAAATCTGTTCTGGGTAACAATTAAGTACTTTACTGTGAATGTTTTCAATTAAAATGGTTAAAAAATAAACAAAAATAGCAGCTACTTAGCAAAGATCAATTTCTCAAGCAAGAATTTTCGCAAGGACTGTCCAGGAGTGTCACGTTGACGCAGGGAATCAGGAATCAGGTGCAGTTAGTGACTTTAATAATAATTAACATAGAACAAAACACAATAGTAATACTTCCTGAAGAGTGAGGCTACAGAGTAGTAGATAAAGTGGGAGTAATCAGGGTATTGATGAAGTCCAGGTGTGAGTAATGAGGGTTGCCAGGTGTGAGTAAAGAGGGTTGCCAGGTGTGAGTAAAGAGGGTTGCCAGGTGTGAGTAAAGAGGGTTGCCAGGTGTGATTAATGAGGGTTGCCAGGTGTTCGTCATGAGGGTTGCCAGGTGTTCGTCATGAGGGTTGCCAGGTGTTCGTCATGAGGGTTGCCAGGTGTGAGTAAAGAGGGTTGCCAGGTGTGATTAATGAGGGTTGCCAGGTATTCGTCATGAGGGTTGCCAGGTGTTCGTCATGAGGGTTGCCAGGTGTTCGTCATGAGGGTTGCCAGGTGTTCATCATGAGGGTTGCCAGGTGTCCGTCATGAGAGTTGCCAGGTGTTCGTCATGAGGGTTGCCAGGTGTTCGTCATGGGGGTTGCCAGGAGTGAGTAATGAGGGTTGCCAGGTGTTCGTCATGAGGGTTGCCAGGTGTTCATCATGAGGGTTGCCAGGTGTTCGAATGAGGGTTGCCAGGTGTTCGTAATGAGGGTTGCCAAGTGTTCGTCAGGAGGGTTTCCAGGTGTTCGTCATGGGGGTTGCCAGGAGTGAGTAATGAGGGTTGCCAGGTGTTCGTCATGAGGGTTGCCAGGTGTTCGTCATGGGGGTTGCCAGATGTGAGTAATGAAGGTTGCCAGGTGTGAGTAATGAGGGTTGCCAGGTGTTCGTCATGAGGGATGCCAGGTGTTCATCATGAGGGTTGCCAGGTGTTCGTAATGAGGGTTGCCAGGTGTCGTCATGAGGGTTGCCAGGTAGGCCAAAAACACCCCACCTCTCTTACACTAAAAGGACATTATTATAATTTTCACAACTTCACAGTATTATTCCAGCCTGAGTGTGGAAATATATTGAACACATGAAAATCATGTTTTCGACTGCACTGGGCCTTTAATGTCCTCCGAACTTGTCTCTCTGCAGTGTCCCCTCGTCCGCCCTCGTCCCGTCGCCAAGTCTCGGTGCCCTCTAAACGCAGAGCTCAGGGTCACATCCGTCCTCATGGACCATGCCAGAGGGAATGAGGGAACAATCTCGCTCTTATTTTCTCTCCCTTTCTACTGCATGCTAGCTAGTGCTCTCTCTCTCTCTGTCTGTATCTTCCCCATCTCTCTCCTATCTCTCCATCTCTCTCCCCCCTTCTCTCTCTCTCTGTATCTTCCTCTATCTCTCTCCTTCTCTCTCTCTGTCTGTATCTTCCCCATCTCCCTCCTATCTCCTATCTCTCCATCTCTCTCCCCCCTTCTCTCTCTCTCTGTATCTTCCTCTATCTCTCTCCTTCTCTCTCTCTGTCTGTATCTTCCCATCTCTCTCCTTCTCTCTCTCTCTCTCTCTCTCTCTTTGTATCTTCCTCTCTCTCTGTATCTTCCCCTCTCTCTCCTTCTCTCTCTCTCTCTGTATCCTCCCCTCTCTCTCCTTCTCTCTCTCTCTCTCTCTGTATCTTCTCTATCTCTTTCCTATCTCTCCATCTCTCTCTCCCCCTTCTTTCTCTTGCTCCCTCTCTCGCTCTGTATCTTTCCCTCTCTGCCTCAATTACGCCTCTCCATCTTTCTATGTCTCATTACACATCCCTGTGGTATCTCTCTCTCGCCACCTTTACAGTACCCCTTGACTCCCTATTTCCTGCCCCCTTCAATTTCTCTTCCATGTTCTTATCCTACACACTGTCTCACAGAATGGTAACACTCTCCACTGACATCCAAAGCACAGTAGTAGAACATATACACGTCTGTAACCATGGTAGCGAGGAGGGAGGGAGAGAGACACAGAAAGACAGACAGGAGGGTCCTCTCTACATGAATAACAATCGTCTTACTTCCCTCGTCTTTCTTCTTGTACATTATTTCTCCTGCTAAATGTCTTGAACTCTACATTCTTTCTCCTGCTAAATGTCTTGAACTCTACATTTTTTCTCCTGCTAAATGCCTTGAACTCTATTCTTTCTCCTGCTAAATGTCTTGAACTCTACATTCTTTCTCCTGCTAAATGCCTTGAACTCTACATTCTTTCTCCTGCTAAATGTCTTGAACTCTACATTATTTCTCCTGCTAAATGCCTTGAACTCTACATTCTTTCTCCTGCTAAATGTCTTGAACTCTCCATTCTCTCCTCCTGTTAAATGTCTTGAACTCTCCATTCTCTCCTCCTGCTAAATGCCTTGAACTCTACATTCTTTCTCCTGCTAAATTTCTTGAACTCTACATTCTTTCTCCTGCTAAATGTCTTGAACTCTACATTCTTTCTCCTGCTAAATGCCTTGAACTCTACATTCTTTCTCCTGCTAAATGCCTTGAACTCTACATTCTTTCTCCTGCTAAATGTCTTGAACTCTACATTATTTCTCCTGCTAAATGTCTTGAACTCTACATTCTCTCCTCCTGCTAAATGTCTTGAACTTTCCATTCTCTCCTCCTGCTAAATGTCTTGAACTCTCCATTCTCTCCTCCTGCTAAATGTCTTGAACTCTACATTCTTTCTCCTGCTAAATGCCTTGAACTCTACATTCTTTCTCCTGCTAAATGCCTTGAACTCTACATTCTTCTCCTGCTAAATGTCTTGAACTCTACATTCTTTCTCCTGCTAAATGCCTTGAACTCTACATTCTTTCTCCTGCTAAATGCCTTGAACTCTCCATTCTCTCCTCGATACTAAATGTCTTGAACTCTCCATTTTCTCCTCGATACTAAATGTCTTGAACTCTCCATTCTCTCCTCCTGCTAAATGTCTTGAACTCTCCATTCTCTCCTCAATACTAAATGTCTTGAACTCTCCTTTCTCTCCTCTATACTAAATGCCTTGAACTCTCCATTCTCTCCTCGATACTAAATGTCTTGAACTCTCCATTCTCTCCTCGATACTAAATGTCTTAAACTCTCCATTCTCTCCTCGATACTAAATGTCTTGAACTCTCCATTCTCTCCTCGATACTAAATGTCTTGAACTCTACATTCTCTCCTCGATACTAAATGTCTCAATACTCTCCATTCTCTCCTCGATACTAAATGTCTTGAACTCTCCATTCTCTCCTCGATACTAAATGTCTTGAACTCTCCATTCTCTCCTCGATACTAAATGTCTTGAACTCTCCATTCTCTCCTCGATACTAAATGTCTTGAACTCTCCATTCTCTCCTCGATACTAAATGTCTTGAACTCTCCATTCTCTCCTCAATACTAAATGTCTTGAACTCTCCATTCTCTCCTCGATACTAAATGTCTTGAACTCTCCATTCTCTCCTCGATACTAAATGTCTTGAACTCTCCATTCTCTCCTCGATACTAAATGTATTGAACTCTCCATTCTCTCCTCGATACTAAATGTCTTGAACTCTCCATTCTCTCCTCGATACTAAATGTTGTGAACTCTCCATTCTCTCCTCGATACTAAATGTCTTGAACTCTCCATTCTCTCCTCGATACTAAATGTCTTGAACTCTCCATTTTCTCCTCGATACTAAATGTCTTGAACTCTCCATCCTCTCCTCCTGCTAAGTGCCTTGAACTCTACATTCTTTCTCCTGCTAAATTTCTTGAACTCTACATTCTTTCTCCTGCTAAATGTCTTGAACTCTACATTCTTTCTCCTGCTAAATGCCTTGAACTCTACATTCTTTCTCCTGCTAAATGCCTTGAACTCTACATTCTTTCTCCTGCTAAATGTCTTGAACTCTACATTATTTCTCCTGCTAAATGTCTTGAACTCTACATTCTCTCCTCCTGCTAAATGTCTTGAACTCTACATTCTCTCCTCCTGCTAAATGTCTTTAACTCTCCATTCTCTCCTCCTGCTAAATGTCTTGAACTCTCCATTCTCTCCTCCTGCTAAATGTCTTGAACTCTACATTCTTTCTCCTGCTAAATGCCTTGAACTCTACATTCTTTCTCCTGCTAAATGCCTTGAACTCTACATTCTTTCTCCTGCTAAATGTCTTGAACTCTACATTCTTTCTCCTGCTAAATGCCTTGAACTCTACATTCTTTCTCCTGCTAAATGCCTTGAACTCTCCATTCTCTCCTCGATACTAAATGTCTTGAACTCTCCATTTTCTCCTCGATACTAAATGTCTTGAACTCTCCATTCTCTCCTCGATACTAAATGTCTTGAACTCTACATTCTCTCCTCGATACTAAATGTCTCAATACTCTCCATTCTCTCCTCGATACTAAATGTCTTGAACTCTCCATTCTCTCCTCGATACTAAATGTCTTGAACTCTCCATTCTCTCCTCGATACTAAATGTCTTGAACTCTCCATTCTCTCCTCGATACTAAATGTCTTGAACTCTCCATTCTCTCCTCGATACTAAATGTCTTGAACTCTCCATTCTCTCCTCAATACTAAATGTCTTGAACTCTCCATTCTCTCCTCGATACTAAATGTCTTGAACTCTCCATTCTCTCCTCGATACTAAATGTCTTGAACTCTCCATTCTCTCCTCGATACTAAATGTATTGAACTCTCCATTCTCTCCTCGATACTAAATGTCTTGAACTCTCCATTCTCTCCTCGATACTAAATGTCGTGAACTCTCCATTCTCTCCTCGATACTAAATGTCTTGAACTCTCCATTCTCTCCTCGATACTAAATGTCTTGAACTCTCCATTTTCTCCTCGATACTAAATGTCTTGAACTCTCCATTCTCTCCTCCTGCTAAATGTCTTGAACTCTCCATTCTCTCCTCGATACTAAATGTCTTGAACTCTCCATTCTCTCCTCTATACTAAATGCCTTGAACTCTCCATTCTCTCCTCGATACTAAATGTCTTGAACTCTCCATTCTCTCCTCGATACTAAATGTCTTGAACTCTCCATTCTCTCCTCGATACAAAATGTCTTGAACTCTCCATTCTCTCCTCGATACTAAATGTCTTGAACTCTCCATTTTCTCCTCGATACTAAATGTCTTGAACACTCCATTCTCTCCTCAATAATAAATGCCTTGAACTCTCCATTCTCTCCTCGATAGTAAATGTCTTGAACTCTCCATTCTCTCCTCGATACTAAATGCCTTGAACTCTCCATTCTCTCCTCGATACTAAATGCCTTGAACTCTCCATTCTCTCCTCGATACTAAATGTCTTGAACTCTCCATTCTCTCCTCGATAGTAAATGTCTTGAACTCTCCATTCTCTCCTCGATACTAAATGTCTTGAACTCTCCATTCTCTCCTCAATACTAAATGTCTTGAACTCTCCATTCTCTCCTCGATAGTAACTGTCTCGAGCTCTCCATTCTCTCCTCGATACTAAATGTCTTGAACTCTACAGTAACTTTTTTTTTTGTGGGGTAACCTTTATTTAAATTAGGCATTGTGATACAGTACCTTAGAACACCACTCGGGAGCCCAAGCACTAGGGCCTTCCCACCACCAGATGTGTGGATAAGACAAAAGGTTAGGAAATAGACGGGAGGTCCCTTGATAAGTGGATAGAAGGAGAATAGAAGAATAGATGACACTTGCTTGGTTTGAGGGAAGAAATACATGTCTGTGGATAAGGAATTTAAAAAAAACTATTTGTATATAAGACAAAAAGGTGGGGAAAAGGAAGAGAGGTCCCCCCCCCCCCCTGACATATGAACAGAGGAGTATGGTGGGTCTGAGAAGGGAATAGAAAGACCCAGTTTTGTGCTTGGTCTGCACAGGGTGTTGTGTATCCTCATCTATAGTAATGGGTAACAGAATCTGTCTGTGAGTGTTGGGATGGAGGAGGAGGAGGAGAAGGGATCGATCTGCGGTGTAATGCAATGACAGAGAACACTGACGATGTGTTCCAAATTCCAGCCTATTCTCTATAGTGTAGTGTACTACGTAAGGGAATAGGGCGCCATTTTGAAACATAGCCAAAGTGTTTTTAAATTGAACCTTTATTTAAACTAGGCAAGTCAGTTAAGAACAAATTCTTATTTACAATGACGGCCTACTTCGGCGAAACCCAGACGACACTGGTCCAATTGTGCGTCACCCAATCACGGCCGGTTGTGATACAGCCTGGATTCGAACCAGGGTGTCTGTAGTGACGCCTCTAGCAGTGAGATGCAGTGCCTTGGACCGCTGTGGCGTTCGGGAGCGCCAACTCTGTTGCAAATACAGAGCTTATCCACTGGTTAGATATATCAGTGTCTCCAACTGAAACAAGACCCTGATGTCATGATGATATCACGCTGATGCCTTGGCTTTCACAGGGGTAGCCTGACACATAGATGCACTATGCCACCCACCACCTATAGCACGGTTCTCCAGCCTGCTGCATGGAACTAACAATGCAGTTTCTCTACAGTAGATACTGTACTTTCTGGAAAGCTTTGTTGAGAGATTACGTGCGCACGTACACACACCAACAACGTTTCTCTTTCCCAGGTGCGTAGGCAGAGGAGACAGATGTTAACCAAAAGAGGGAGTGCAAGGGGAAGGCCGGTGTGTACTGTGTGTGTGTACGGGGGGGGGGGGGTGTTTGCACATCTGTACCCTACAGTTCTTTGTATCCATCTCCTCTCAGACCTTATTGTTGGTAAATCATCCATCTCCTCTCAGACCTTAGTGTTGGTAAATCATCCATCTCCTCCCACATCTTATTGTTGGTAAATCATCCATCTCCTCCCACACCTTATTGTTGGTAAATCATCCATCTCCTCCCAGACCTTAGTGTTGGTAAATCATCCATCTCCTCCCAGACCTTATTGTTGGTAAATCATCCATCTCCTCCCACACCTTATTGTTGGTAAATCATCCATCTCCTCCCACACCTTATTGTTGGTAAATCATCCATCTCCTCCCAGACCTTAGTGTTGGTAAATCATCCATCTCCTCCCAGACCTTATTGTTGGTAAATCATCCATCTCCTCCCACACCTTATTGTTGGTAAATCATCCATCTCCTCTCAGACCATAGTGTTGGTAAATCATCCATCTCCTCCCAGACCTTAGTGTTGGTAAATCATCCATCTCCTCCCAGACCTTATTGTTGGTAAATCATCCATCTCCTCCCACACCTTATTGTTGGTAAATCATCCATCTCCTCCCACACCTTATTGTTGGTAAATCATCCATCTCCTCCCAGACCTTAGTGTTGGTAAATCATCCATCTCCTCCCAGACCTTATTGTTGGTAAATCATCCATCTCCTCCCACACCTTATTGTTGGTAAATCATCCATCTCCTCTCAGACCATAGTGTTGGTAAATCATCCATCTCCTCCCAGACCTTAGTGTTGGTAAATCATCCATCTCCTCCCAGACCTTAGTGTTGGTAAATCATCCATCTCCTCCCAGACCTTAGTGTTGGTTAATACATGGTCTATGACCCTCTAAGTGAAGTGGGTACATTCAAGGTTACACCTTGGCTGAGTAGTCCTGGGTTAGATCGGGTTAGCTAGCTATATGTCACTAACTGGGTTAGCTAGCTATATGTCAATAACTGGGTTAGCTAGCTATATGTCCCTAACTGGGTTAGCTAGCTATAGGTCAATAACTGGGTTAGCTAGCTATGTGTCACTAACTGGGTTAGCTAGGGTTAGCTAACTATATGTCACTAACTGGTTTAGCTAGCTATATGTCACTAACTGGGCTAGCTAGTTACATGTCACTAACTGGGTTAGCTAGTTACATGTCACTAACTGGGTTAGCTAGCTACATGTCACTAACTGGGTTAGCTAGTTACAGTACATGCCATTAACTGGGTTAGCTGGTTACAGTACATTTCACTAACTGGGTTAGCTAGTTACAGTACATTTCACTATCTTGGTTAGCTAGTTACAGTACATTTCACTAACTGGGTTAGCTAGCTATATGTCACTAACTGGGTTAGCTAGTTACAGTACATGCCACTAACTGGGTTAGCTAGTTACAGTACATGCCACTAACTGGGTTAACTAGCTACAGTACATGTCACTAACTGGGTTAGCTAGTTACAGTACATGTCACTAACTGGGTTAGCTAGTTACAGTACATGTCACTAACTGGGTTAGTTAGCTACAGTACATGTCACTAACTGGGTAAGCATGGTGGTCAGGTCCAGTCTGTTTGTGGTTTAGCTAACTCCTCTCTATGTTCGTTGTCATGCCAAAGATTTAGCCTACAGTACAAACCACCTGACGTTGGTGTTGTTTCCGAATTGCTTTCTGTCTTACTGAGGAGCTCTTAGCTTAGGGTGACTGCACAGGACTCACCTTAATATGCATTCAAACTCAGTAATGGTAGATTGATCCCTGCTATAGAAGGGGGGACAAGGTTTGAGGTTCAGTTTATTTTTAAAGGGACAGTGCACATTAATCAACGTTTCAGTAAAAGTGACGGGTTTTAGCCAGCCGGCTAATTTTCAACTGCGGTCCCTGGGCAGGTTATTAAAAACAGTTACAATAACAATAGAGACAATCCAACGAGTAGTGAGCACACACAGAGCAACATAGAACAAGCAACACGTAGCATGCAGACATAGAAACATAATACAAGCAACATGTAGCATGCAGACAGAAACATAGGACAAGCAACACGTAGCATGCAGACAGAAACATAATACAAGCAACATGTAGCATGCAGACAGAAACATAGAACAAGCAACACGTAGCATGCAGACAGATCAACATATGACAAGCAACACGTAGCATGCAGACATAAAAACATAATACACAAGCAACATGTAGCATGCAGACAGAGAAAAATAGGACAAGCAACACGCAGCATGCAGACAGAGAAACATAGGACAAGCAACACGCAGCATGCAGACAGAGAAACATAGGACAAGCAACACGTAGCATGCAGACAGAAAAACATAGGACAAGCAACACGCAGCATGCAGACAGAGAAACATAGGACAAGCAACACGTAGCATGCAGACAGAAACATAATACAAGCAACATGTAGCATGCAGACAGAAACATAGGACAAGCAACATGTAGCATGCAGACAGAAACATAGGACAAGCAACACATAGCATGCAGACAGAGAAACATATGACAAGCAACACGTAGCATGCAGACAGAGAAGCATATCACAAGCAACACATAGCATGCAGACAGAGAAACGCAGGACAAGCATCAGGTAGCAATATGCGTCAACAGCAAATTTGGGAAAATCCTCTATATTATCACTAAACAGCAAACTCGTACATTACCTCAGTGAAAACAATGTTCTGAGCAAATGTCAAATTGGCTTTTTACCAAATTACCATACGACAGACCACATACTCATAATCGACAAACAAACAAACCAAAACAAAGGCAAAGTATTCTCATGGTTTGTTGATATTGATCAGATCACGACTACATCTTGCTCCTCCCTTCCTATAGGCAGAATCTCAAACAGAATGTAGCCGTGCTAAGGTCTATTCAATGCTGGTCTGTCCAGTCAGATTCCATGGTTCAAGACTGTTTTGATCACACGTACTGGGACATTGCATCTAAGTTGCCTCTGAGAATAACATTGACGTACATACTGACATGGTGACTAAGTTAATTAGGAACTGTTTAGGGGATGTTGTTCCCACAATGATGATTAAAACCTATCCTAACCAAAAACCATGGATAGATGGCAGCATTCACGCAAACCTGAAAGTGCGAACCGTCACATTTAACCACGGTGACTAGGAATATGATTGAATACAAGCCGTCCAGTTATGCCCACTCTAAGGCAATCAAACAGACAAAATGTCAGTACAGAGACAAAATGGAGTCGCTATTCAACGGCTCAGACAAAAGACGTATGTGACAGGGACTCCAGACAATCACGGATTATAAAGGTGAAAACCAGCCACGTCGCGGAAACCGACATATTGCTCCCGGACAAGCTAAACACCTTCTTCACCCGCTTTGAGCATAACACAGTGCCACCGACATGGGCCGCTTCTTAGGACTGTGAGCTCTCATATTCTCCGTGGCCGACGTGAGTAAGATATTTAAGCGTGTTAACCCTTGCAAGGCTGCCGGTCCGGACGGCATCCCTAGCCACGTCTTCAGAGCATAAGACCAGCTGGCTGGAGTTTTTACTGACATATTCAATCTCTCCCTATCCCAGTCTGCTGTTCCCACTTGCTTCAAGATGTTCACCATTGTTCCTGTACCCAAGAAAGCGAAGGTAACGGAACTAAATGACTATTGCCCTGTAGCCTATGTAAGAATGCTGTTCATTGACTACAGCTGAGCCTTCATCACCATAGTACCCTCCAAGCTCATAATTAAGCTCAGGGCCCTGAGTCTGAACACCGCCCGGTGCAACTGGGTCCTGGACTTCCTGACCAGCCGCCCCCCCCCAGGTGGAGAAGGTAGGCAACAACACCTCCACTATGCTAATCCTCAACACAGGGGCCCGACAAGGATGTGTGCTCAGCCTCCTCCTGTACTCTCTGTTCACCTATGGCTGCGTGGCCACGCACACCTCCAACTCGATCATCAAGTTTGCAGACGATACAACAGTAGTAGGCCTGATGACGAGACAGCCTACAGGGAGGAGGTGAGGGCTGATCGTGGAATTCAGGAGACAGCAGAGAGAGCACGCCCCCATCCACATCGACAGGGCCGCAGTGGAGAAGGTGAAAAGCTTCAAGTTCCTCGGCGTACACATCACTGAAAATCTGAAATGGTCCAACAACACAGACAGCGTGGTGAAGGCGCAACAGCAACTCTTCAACCTCAGGAGGCTGGAGAAATTTAGCTTAGTCCCTAAGACCCTCACAAACTTTTACAGATGCACCACTGAGAGTATCCTGTCAGGCTGTATCACCGTCTGGTAAGGCGTACCGTAACGTCCGCAACTGCAGGGTTCTCCAGAGGTTGGTGCCGTCAGTCCAACGCATCACCAGGAGCCTACTGCCTGCTCTTCAGGACATATACATCACCTGGTGTCACAGAAAGGCCAAGAAGATCATCATGGACCTCAGCCACCCGAGCCACGGCCTGTTCACCCAGCTGTCTTCCAGAAGGCGAGGTCAGTACAGGTGCATCAAAGTTGTGACCGAGAGACTGAAAAACAGCTTCTATCTCAAGGCCATCAGACTGTAAAATAGTCACCACTAGCCGGCCGTCACCCAGTACCGTGCCCTGTTACTAACCGGATGGTTACTCATCCCTGCACCTTAGAGGCTACTGCACTATAGAAATAGACAAGGAACACTGGTCACTTTAATAATGGAACACTGGTCACTTTAATAATGGAACACTGGTCCCTTTAATAATGGAACACTGGTCACTTTAATAATGGAACACTGGTCACTTTAATAATGGAACACTGGTCACTTTAATAATGGAACACTGGTCACTTTAATAATGGAACACTTTTATAATGGAACACTGGTCCCTTTAATAATGGAACAATGGTCACTTTAATAATGGAACACTGGTCCCTTTAATAATGGAACAATGGTCACTTTAATAATGGAACACTGGTCACTTTAATAATGGAACACTGGTCCCTTTAATAATGGAACACTGGTCACTTTAATAATGGAACACTGGTCCCTTTAATAATGGAACACTGGTCACTTTAATAATGGAACACTGGTCACTTTAATAATGGAATACTGGTCACTTTAATAATGGAATACTGGTCCCTTTAATAATGGAACACTGGTCACTTTAATAATGGAATACTGGTCACTTTAATAATGGAACACTAGTCACTTTAATACTGTTTACATACTGTTTTACCCATTTCATATGTATTTACTGTATTCTAGTCAAATCCATCCTATTCATCTATTGCTGTATATATACACTATGATATCCTACGTATTCTACAGATATACTACATATTCTATCCACATGCTGTCTGTATTATATTAGCGACACCTTGTGGTGCAATACCAGTTAAAGACATTTGCTCCGCTCAATCAGAAGGATTGGCGCACAGAACTACAGTTTCTCATGGCCTACAGGAGTACGCCACACTCAGTCATAGGCCGCAGTACGGCTGAATGAGAACCAAACTACCAGAGCTGTCAGCCGACATGCAGCCGGGAGCTGAACCACACGACAACACCGTTCGGCTTGCTGATGCTGAAAGGAAGGGGAAGAGCTGAGACAGATCTAGGAGAGCAACTGAAAACTTCAATTCAACAAGGTGACATGGTTCTGCCACAGCAGCACCAAAGCAGAACAAGTTGTCAACTCCCTTCGAACCAGAACCATAGACATAGGAAGGGGAACTCTGTTGTCCTGGAAAGGAATAGCAAGAGGGCCATGCGACATGTTTATTTTGTGAAACTGTGGATACAACCACAGAGTCAGGACAATGGACTACAGATGACAGAGACACTGACCAGGCAGAGCCTGACACACCGCCTAGACAAGTGCCTGCACCTGACGAGGCCATTCAACCACAGCCTCGACCTCGGGAGACTCAGACAACAAGTTGTGCATCTGAAGGACTATGTTAAATAGAAATGTTGCCGTAATGGATCAGAATAATCTCCGGCACAGTCTGAATGGCAGGGCAGTCTATCCCTAGCCATCACAGAAAAGCAGATTTTTTTTAGCAGATGTTATTGGGGGTGTAGCGAAATGATTGTGTTCCCAGCTCCAACAGTGCAGTAGTATCTAACAATTCACAACAATACACACAAATATAATAGTAAAAGAATGTAATTAAGTAATATATAAATATTAGATTGAGCGGTGTCGGAGTGGCGTTGACTAAATACAGTAGAAGAGAATACAGTACATACATATGAGATGAGTACAGCAGTATGTAAACATTATTAAAGTGACTAGTGTTCCATTATTAAAGTGTCCAGTGATTCCATGTCTATGTACAGTTGAAGTTTACATACACCTCGGCTAAATACATTTAAACTCAGTTTTTCACAATTCCTGACATTTAATTCTAGCAAAAAGTCCCTGTCTAAGATCAATTAGGATCACCACTTTATTTTAAGAATGTGAAATGTCAGAATAATAGTAGAGAGAATGATTTCTTTCAGCTTTTATTTCTTTCATCACATTCCCAGTGGGTCAGAAGTTTACATACACTCAATTAGTATTTGGTAGCATTGACTTGAAATTGTTTGACTTTAAATTGTTTAACTTGGGTCAAACTTTTCAGGTAGCCTTCCACAAGCTCTCACAATAGGTTGGGTGAATTTTGGCCCATTCCTCCTGACAGAGCTGGTGTAACTGAGTCAGGTTTGTAGGTATCCTTGCTCACACACACTTTTTCAGTTCTGCCCACACATTTTCTATAGGATTGAGGTCAGAGCGTTGTGATGGCCACTCCAATACCTTGACTTTGTTGTCCTGAAGCCGTTTTGCCACAACTTTGGAAGTATGCTGGAATCATTGTCCATTTGGAAAACCCATTTGCGACCAAGCTTTAACTTCCTGACTGATGTCCTGAGATGTTGCTTCAATATATTCACATCATTTTCCTACCTCATGATGCCATCTATTTTGTGAAGTGCATCCGTACCTCTTGCAACAAAGCACCCCCCCAACATGATGCTGCCACCCCCGTGCTTCACGTTTGGGATGGTGTTCTTCGGCTTGCAAGCCTCCCCCTTTTTCCACCAAACATAACGATGGTCATTATGGCCAAACGGTTCTATTTTTGTTTCATCAGACCAGAGGACATTTCTCCCAAAAGTGCAATCTTTGTCCCCATGTGCAGTTGCCAACCGTAGTCTGGCTTTTTTTATGGCGGTTTTGGAGCAGTGGCTTCTTCTTTGCTGAGCGTCCTTTCAGGTTATGTCAATATAGGACTCGTTTTACTGTGGATAGAGATACTTTTGTATCTGTTTCCTCCAGCATCTTCACAATGTCATTTGCTGTTGTTCTGGGATTGATTTGCACTTTTCGCACCAAAGTACGTTCATCTCTAGGAGACAGAACGCGTCTCCTTCCTGAGCGGTATGACGGCTGCGTGGTCCCATGGTGTACATACTTGCGTTCTATTGTTTGTACATATGAACGTGGTACCTTCAGGGGTATATATATATGTATATATATATATATATATATATATATATATATATATATACACATACATACACATACATATATATATACAGTATATACTGTAGATATATATATATACACATACATACACATACAAATATATACAGTATATACTGTAGATATATATACACATACATACACATACATATATATACACAGTATATACTGTAGATATATATATATATACACATACATACACATACATATGTATACAGTATATACTGTAGATATATATATATATATATATATATATATATATATATATATACACACATATACATACATATATATATAGTATATACTGTAGATATATATATATATATATATATATATCTCTACAGTATATACTGTATATACAGTGCCTTGCGAAAGTATTCGGCCCCCTTGAACTTTGCGACCTTTTGCCACATTTCAGGCATCAAACATAAAGATATAAAACTGTATTTTTTTGTGAAAAATCAACAACAAGTGGGACACAATCATGAAGTGGAACGACATTTATTGGATATTTCAAACTTTTTTAACAAATCAAAAACTGAAAAATTGGGCGTGCAAAATTATTCAGCCCCTTTACTTTCAGTGCAGCAAACTCTCTGCAGACGTTCAGTGAGGATCTCTGAATGATCCAATGTTGACCTAAATGACTAATGATGATAAATACAATCCACCTGTGTGTAATCAAGTCTCCGTATAAATGCACCTGCACTGTGATAGTCTCAGAGGTCCGTTAAAAGCGCAGAGAGCATCATGAAGAACAAGGAACACACCAGGCAGGTCCGAGATACTGTTGTGAAGAAGTTTAAAGCCGGATTTGGATACAAAAAGATTTCCCAAGCTTTAAACATCCCAAGGAGCACTGTGCAAGCGATAATATTGAAATGGAAGGAGTATCAGACCACTGCAAATCTACCAAGACCTGGCCGTCCCTCTAAACTTTCAGCTCATACAAGGAGAAGACTGATCAGAGATGCAGCCAAGAGGCCCATGATCACTCTGGATGAACTGCAGAGATCTACAGCTGAGGTGGGAGACTCTGTCCATAGGACAACAATCAGTCGTATATTGCACAAATCTGGCCTTTATGGAAGAGTGGCAAGAAGAAAGACATTTTTTAAAGATATCCATAAAAAGTGTTGTTTAAAGTTTGCCACAAGCCACCTGGGAGACACACCAAACATGTGGAAGAAGGTGCTCTGGTCAGATGAAACCAAAATTGAACTTTTTGGCAACAATGCAAAATGTTATGTTTGGCGTAAAAGCAACACCCTGAACACACCATCCCCACTGTCAAACATGGTGGTGGCAGCATCATGGTTTGGGCCTGCTTTTCTTCAGCAGGGACAGGGAAGATGGTTAAAATTGATGGGAAGATGGATGGAGCCAAATACAGGACCATTCTGGAAGAAAACCTGACGGAGTCTGCCAAAGACCTGAGACTGGGACGGAGATTTGTCTTCCAACAAGACAATGATCCAAAACATAAAGCAAAATCTACAATGGAATGGTTCAAAAATAAACATATCCAGGTGTTAGAATGGCCAAGTCAAAGTCCAGACCTGAATCCAATCGAGAATCTGTGGAAAGAACTGAAAACTGCTGTTCACAAATGCTCTCCATCCAACCTCACTGAGCTCGAGCTGTTTTGCAAGGAGGAATGGGAAAAAATGTCAGTCTCTCGATGTGCAAAACTGATAGAGACATACCCCAAGCGACTTACAGCTGTAATCGCAGCAAAAGGTGGCGCTACAAAGTATTAACTTAAGGGGGGCTGAATAATTTTGCACGCCCAATTTTTCAGTTTTTGATTTGTTAAAAAAGTTTGAAATATCCAATAAATGTCGTTCCACTTCATGATTGTGTCCCACTTGTTGTTGATTCTTCACAAAAAAATACAGTTTTATATCTTTATGTTTGAAGCCTGAAATGTGGCAAAAGGTCGCAGAGTTCAAGGGGGCCGAATACTTTCGCAAGGCACTGTATATACAGTATATACTGTAGATATATATAGATATATATAGATATATATATATATATATCTATATATATATATATATATATGTATATATATATATATATCTACAGTATATACTGTGTATATATATACACATACACATACACATATACACATACATACACATATATACAGTATATACTGTCTGTATATATATATATACATACACATACTGTGTGCATGGCTACTGTTTGGGTGTTAGATAGACATGACTGTGTGGGTGTTAGATAGACAGGGCTGTGTGGGTGTTAAATAGACAGGGTTGTGTGGGTGTAAGATAGACAGGGCTGTGTGGGTGTAAGATAGACAGGGCTGTGTGGGTGTAAGATAGACAGGGCTGTGTGGGCGTAAGATAGACAGGGCTGTGTGGGTGTTAAATAGACAGGGTTGTGTGGGTGTAAGATAGACAGGGCTGTGTGGGTGTAAGATAGACAGGGCTGTGTGGGTGTTAAATAGACAGGGTTGTGTGGGTGTAAGATAGACAGGGCTGTGTGGGTGTAAGATAGACAGGGCTGTGTGGGTGTAAGATAGACAGGGCTGTGTGGGTGTAAGATAGACAGGGCTGTGTGGGTGTAAGATAGACAGGGCTGTGTGGGTGTAAGATAGACAGGGCTGTGTGGGTGTTAGACAGACAGAGCTGTGTGGGTGTAAGATAGACAGGGCTGTGTGGGTGTAAGATAGACAGGGCTGTGTGGGTGTTAAATAGACAGGGTTGTGTGGGTGTAAGATAGACAGGGCTGTGTGGGCGTAAGATAGACAGGGCTGTGTGGGCGTAAGATAGACAGGGCTGTGTGGGTGTTAAATAGACAGGGTTGTGTGGGTGTAAGATAGACAGGGCTGTGTGGGTGTAAGATAGACAGGGCTGTGTGGGTGTTAAATAGACAGGGTTGTGTGGGTGTAAGATAGACAGGGCTGTGTGGGTGTAAGATAGACAGGGCTGTGTGGGTGTAAGATAGACAGGGCTGTGTGGGTGTAAGATAGACAGGGCTGTGTGGGTGTAAGATAGACAGGGCTGTGTGGGTGTAAGATAGACAGGGTTGTGTGGGTGTAAGATAGACAGGGCTGTGTGGGTGTAAGATAGACAGGGCTGTGTGGGTGTAAGATAGACAGGGCTGTGTGGGTGTTAAATAGACAGGGTTGTGTGGGTGTTAAATAGACAGGGCTGTGTGGGTGTAAGATAGACAGGGCTGTGTGGGTGTAAGATAGACAGGGCTGTGTGGGTGTAAGATAGACAGGGCTGTGTGGGTGTAAGATAGACAGGGCTGTGTGGGTGTAAGATAGACAGGGCTGTGTGGGTGTAAGATAGACAGGGCTGTGTGGGTGTAAGATAGACAGGGCTGTGTGGGTGTAAGATAGACAGGGCTGTGTGGGTGTAAGATAGACAGGGCTGTGTGGGTGTTAAATAGACAGGGTTGTGTGGGTGTAAGATAGACAGGGTTGTGTGGGTGTAACATAGACAGGGCTGTGTGGGTGTAAGATAGACAGGCCTGTGTGGGTGTTAAATAGACAGGGTTGTGTGGGTGTAAGATAGACAGGGTTGTGTGGGTGTAAGATAGACAGGGCTGTGTGGGTGTAAGATAGACAGGGCTGTGTGGGTGTAAGATAGACAGGGCTGTGTGGGTGTAAGATAGACAGGGTTGTGTGGGTGTAAGATAGACAGGGCTGTGTGGGTGTAAGATAGACAGGGCTGTGTGGGTGTAAGATAGACAGGGCTGTGTGGGTGTTAGACAGACAGAGCTGATGAGATGGAGGAACTCAGGACCTCTTTATCCTTGGAAACGGGTATGGTTCTCCATCTCTCCCTGCTCCTCTCCACTCACATTGCCAAGACAGTGACTGACATAGAACCTGTCACTTTAGAAATTCCATCCCTCGTGAATTATCGGCCCATTATCAAGGCTTCCTTGGTAAATGTACACCGTTGCTCTTTTTTATCTGTGAAATTTATGTTCAAATCATATTGTATTGGTCTCGTGCCCATATTTAGCGGATGTTATTGTGGGTGTAGCGAAATGCTCGTGTCCCCTAGCTTCAACAGTGCAGTAGTATCTAACAATTCACAACAACAAACACTAATCTAAAAGTAAAATAATGAATTAAAAAATATATCAATATAAGGAGCAGGAATGGCGGAGTCCGGGGTATTAAAATATTATATATATATGTATGTGTATGTATGTGTATATACAGTATATACTGTATATATATGTATGTATGTGTATATATGTGTATATATATGTATGTATGTGTATATATATATATATACAGTATATACTATATATATATATGTATGTATGTATATATATATATATCTACAGCATATACTGTATATATTTGTATGTGTATGTATGTGTATATACAGTTGAAGTTGGAAGTGGTTTTTCAACCACTCATTTCTTGTATACAAACTAAAGTTTTGGTAAGTCATCCACTTCATCCACTTTGTGACACAAGTAATCTTTCCAACAATTGTTTACAGACAGATTATTTAAATCATAATTCACTGTATCAATATTCCAGTGGGTCAGAAGTTTACATACACTAGGTTGACTGTGCCTTTAAACAGCTCGGAAAATTCCAGAAAATTAAGTCATGGCTTTAGAAGCTTCTGATAGACTAATTGACATAATTTGTGCCAATTGGAAGTGTACCTGTGGATGTATTTCAAGGCCTACCTTGAAACTCAGTGCCTCTTTGCTTGACATCATGGGAAAATCAAAAGAAATCAGCCAAGACCTCAGAAAATAAATTGTAGACCTCCACAAGTCTGCTTCATCCTTGAGAGCAATTTCCAAACCCCTGAAGGTACCACGTTCATCTGTCCAAACAATAGAACACAAGTATAAATACAATTGGGACCACGCAGCCGTCATACCGCTCAGGAAGGAGACGCGTTCTGTCTCCTAGAGATGAACGTACTTTTGTGCGAAAAGTGCAAATCAATCCCAGAACAACAGCAAAGGACCTTGTGAAGATGCTGGAGGAAACAGGTACAAAAGTATCTATATCCACAGTAAAACGAGTCCCATATCGACATAACCTGAAAAGCCGCTCAGAAAGGAAGAAGCCTCTGCTCAAAAACCGCCATAAAAAAGCCAGACTACGGTTTGCAACTGCACATGGGGACAAAGATTGCACTTTTCTCCAAAATGTCTGATGAAACAAAAATAGAACCGTTTGGCCATAATGACCATCGTTATGTTTGGAGGAATAAGGGGGAGTCTTGCAAGCCGAAGAACACCATCCCAACTGTGAAGCACGGGGGTGGAAGCATCATGTTGTGGGGGTGCTTTGCTGCAAGAGGGACGGATGCACTTCACAAAATATACGCACCTTCGTAAGAGAAGTCTGAATACCAACGACTGAGAAGTGCGTAGGAAAGGCGTACATTTTCCTAAGTCTGAATTGGGCCCATTATGAATACACTGTCATTTCTTAATACATTTAGCAGACGCTCTTATCCAGAGCGACTTACAGGAGCAGTTAGGGTTAAGTGCCTTGCTCAAGAGCACATTGGTGTATTTTCACGTAGTCAGCTCGGGAATTTGAACCAGTGATCTTTCGGTTACTGGCCCAACGCTCTTAACTGCTAGGCTTCCTGCTTCCCTATAGTAACACCACCACAACCTACAATGAGTATACCAAACATTAGGAACAACTGCCTAATATTGAGTTTTTACCGCCCCCCTCCCTCCCCCTCCCTCCCTCCCCTCCACCCTTCCTCCACTCCCCATCTACCCTCAGAACAACCTACATTCGCCAGGGCATGAACACTAGAAGGTGTGAAAAGCATTCCACAGGGTGCTGGCCCATGTTGACTTCAATGCTACCCATAGTTGTATCAAGTTGGCTGGATGTCCTTTTGGGTGATGGACCATTCTTGAAACACACAGGAAACTGTAGAGCGTGAAAAACCCAGCAGCATTGCCGTTCTTGACACAAACCGGTGCGCCTGGCACCTAACACCATAACCTGATCACAAGACACTTAAATATTTTGCCTTGCCCATTCACCCCTAATGGCACGCGTACACAATCCATGTTTCAAGGCTTAAGAATCCTTCTTTAACCTGTCTCCTACCCTTCATCTACACTGATTGAAGTGGATTTAACAAAGTGACATGAATAAGGGATCATATCTTTTCACCTGGATTCACCTGGTCAGTCTACTGTATATCATGGAAAGAGCAGGTGTTATTAATGTTTTGTAAACTCAGTGAGCAGCAGACAAAATAAATGGTAGAACCAGCAACACACCATAATGAAAGACCCATTGCAGCAGTCCTGATTTTGAGTTAATAGTGGTGACGGGATTGTAATAGAGTGGTTAGTGTTTAAACTACCTCATCAATCCCTTTTTTTTTTATAGAGGAATATAACTTAGGAAAAGGATGTTATATCGGACTTCTCGTAGTTCTACATGGGGAGGGGTAAGTCACCCACACACCTGGGAGATGCTACAGCAGCCAATTTGCTCCAGGAAGCCATCCTGTTGACACAGGCAGCCCAATTCTGATACATTTTCCACTAATTGGTCTTTTGACCAATCACATCAGATCTTTTCACATCAGATAGAAAAAAATATCAGAATTGGGCTGTGTAAACGCAGCCATAGAGGAGAGGTGAAGGAGGGAAAAAAATGCCAATTAGGATAATGCCAATTATTGGCAAAAGATCTGATCTGATTGGTCAAAAGACCAATTAGTGTCAAAAGATCAGAATTGGGCTGCCTGTCTAAATGCGGCCCAAGGCTTTCTCAATCCTCTCCAGAGATGACGCAGTCAGAGATAAAGAGACAGACAGGCAGCTCTTTGTTTTTTTTTTGTGAAGATAGTATTGATCTCTGCCTCTGTCCCTCCTGGTGGTTGAAAGCAAAGACATGTAGCTACCATGTGGTGCCATCGTCTGTGATCAGGAGTCTCCTGTTACCCTGATATCTCCAGATAACCAGAGTGAGGTCAGATTTCTGGATGGGACGCACAGCATGGAGATCAATGGAATATAAAGATCTGTCAAATTTTCTTCTTTTTTTTTCTAGCGACTCTTTCTAAATCTTTTTTTTTTTTTTTTGCCATTTAATTCAGTTTATAGGCCGTAATAGTCTAATTTCATGCAAATGATATCCAAGATATTTCCAGGACCTGAGTTGGAGATTCCTGACCTAGATTATGACAAGAACGGAAAGCAAATTATGTACAGATGTAGGATCTTAATGTGAGCCATTTTGCTACAGCGGGAAAATAATCCTGCAGCAACAGGAAATGTGAATTATTGTGTGGATTATAATCAATGGACATTTATGTAGAGTTTGATACATTTTCCATCAGAAAGTCAGAAATTTCAAATAGGAAATTACAAACTTCAGAAGCCTTTTTTAAACCTCAAATACACTTCAAGTTTTTACATTGCTTTCATTTCCTGCACTGATCAAATTAAGGTCCTACATCTGTAAAGGGATTTATGAAAAAAAACGTCCTGCTTTTATCAGCAAAATGTAATTCCATGGCAATTTCCTAACGTCCGCTAGGAGCAACTTGAGACCCTACTACCATCTGGTTGGCTCGCAGCTTGCTGGGATGCTGTGGATGGGCGTGAACCGGGAGCTGTGGCTCAGAGGATCACGAGTTCAATCCCAATGCCAGGTACGCGCTTTTCTTTATTTTTGTTTTAACCTTTACCCTTAACTTAACCCTTAACCCTAACCTTAACCTTAACCCTAACCTTAACCTTAACCCTAACCTTAACCTTAACCCTAACCTTAACCCTTAACCCTTAACCCTAACCTTAACCCTTAACCCTAACCTTAACCCTTAACCCTAACCTTAACCTTAACCCTAACCTTAACCTTAACCCTAACCTTAACCTTAACCCTAACCTTAACCTTAACCCTAACCTTAACCCTTAACCCTAACCTTAACCTTAACCCTAACCTTAACCTTAACCCTAACCTTAACCTTAACCCTAACCTTAACTTAACCCTTAACCCTAACCTTAACCTTAACCCTAACCTTAACCTTAACCCTAACCTTAACCTTAACCCTAACCTTAACCTTAACCCTAACCTTAACCCTTAACCCTAACCTTAACCTTAACCCTAACCTTAACCCTTAACCCTAACCTTAACCCTTAACTTAACCTTAACCCTAACCTTAACCTTAACCCTAACCTTAACCCTTAACTTAACCTTAACCTTAACCCTAACCTTAACCTTAACCCTAACCTTAACCCTTAACCCTAACCTTAACCTTAACCCTAACCTTAACCTTAACCCTAACCTTAACCCTTAACCCTAACCTTAACCTTAACCCTAACCTTAACCCTTAACCCTAACCTTAACTTAACCCTTAACCCTAACCTTAACCCTTAACCCTAACCTTAACCCTTAACCCTAACCTTAACCCTTAACCCTAACCTTAACCTTAACCCTAACCTTAACCTTAACCCTAACCTTAACCTTAACCCTAACCTTAACCCTTAACCCTAACCTTAACCTTAACCCTAACCTTAACCTTAACCCTAACCTTAACCTTAACCCTAACCTTAACCTTAACCCTAACCTTAACCCTTAACCCTAACCTTAACCCTTAACTTAACCTTAACCCTTAACTTAACCTTAACCCTTAACCCTAACCTTAACCTTAACCCTAACCTTAACCTTAACCCTAACCTTAACATTAACCCTAACCTTAACCTTAACCCTAACCTTAACCTTAACCCTTACCTTAACCACTCTGAATTAATGCCTGAACTTATGTTTTGGTTTCACTTTTGCAGCAGTTTGACCGACAGCTAAGGTACGTCAAAATGGACCTTTAATTAAAAAGGCCTCACAGACGGTTTCACACACCATAATTAAAAACGGCAAGCATTGTTGTCATTCTGTTGCTTCAGTTACGATGAGGGGTGACGTGTTATTGGAGATTGAATTGTATATTAAATTAAGTTCCCTGGAAAATAATGACCAAAATTCTGCATTTTGCCACGTCCCTCTGTGATTTCTGGGAAGATTTTATCCCACTTAAACCACCACGTTTTCTCCAAGTTTTCACCGTCATCGTAAATCCCTAGTTATTTTGTTGCTTTGACAACGTCATTTCTGAACATGATTATTTATTTAGTGATTCATCTAATCACATGAAATGTCTTTCCCTTGATTTTCAGGTCAACACTGTGACGTGAACCGAACTCTCGTTTTAACATGGTGAATCTATTCCTTAAATTCAACATCTCATATTCAAATCATATTGTAAAGCAGGTGAGCTGGTTCTACTCGTGTTGGCCATTTTCTGGTGTTCTGTGGTTGAAAACTGAGCTGGTGAGTATATCAAGTTACAACCATGTTAGCCATAGATAGACAGGCTAGAAATGTTTTACCATTTTTTTTTTGTTGTTGCGAAGCTTGCATTCAATTCCCCTTCCCTGTTGCACATGACAAGCTTCCGTTCCTCCTGTTACATGGGGATTTGTGACTGATTTAAAATTCAATCGTCAACCCTGTTTACGGTCAACCCTGATACTGTCAACCCTGTTTACGGTCAACCCTGATACGGTCAACCCTGTTACTGTCAACCCTGTTACGGTCAACCCTGATACGGTCAACCCTGTTACGGTCAACCCTGTTGCTGTCAACCCTGATACTGTCAACCCTGTTACTGTCAACCCTGTTACTGTCAACCCTGATACGGTCAACCTTGTTACTGTCAACCCTGTTACTGTCAAGCCTGTTACTGTCAACCCTGATACGGTCAACCCTGTTACTGTCAACCCTGATACGGTCAACCCTGTTACTGTCAACCCTGATACGGTCAACCCTGTTTACGGTCAACCCTGTTACTGTCAACCCTGACACGGTCAACCCTGTTACTGTCAACCCTGATACGGTCAACCCTGTTACTGTCAACCCTGTTACTGTCAACCCTGATACTGTCAACCCTGTTGCTGTCAACCCTGTTACTGTCAACCCTGTTACTGTCAACCCTGATACGGTCAACCCTGTCACGGTCAACCCTGATACGGTCAACCCTGTTACGGTCAACCCTGTTGCTGTCAACCCTGTTACTGTCAACCCTGTTACTGTCAACCCTGATACGGTCAACCTTGTTACTGTCAACCCTGATACGGTCAACCCTGTTACTGTCAACCCTGATACGGTCAACCCTGTTACTGTCAACCCTGATACGGTCAACCCTGTTACTGTCAACCCTGATACGGTCAACCCTGTTTACGGTCAACCCTGTTACTGTCAACCCTGACACGGTCAACCCTGTTACTGTCAACCCTGTTACGGTCAACCCTGTTACGATCAACCCTGTTACGATCAAGGCTGTTACGGTCAACCCTGTTACTGTCAACCCTGATACGGTCAACCCTGTTACTGTCAACCCTGATACGGTCAACCCTGTTTACGGTCAACCCTGTTACTGTCAACCCTGATACGGTCAACCCTGATACGGTCAACCCTGTTACGATCAACCCTGATACGGTCAACCCTGTTACGATCAACCCTGTTACGGGCAACCCTGATACGGTCAACCCTGTTATGATCAACCCTGTTACTGTCAACCCTGATACGGTCAACCCTGTTACTGTCAACCCTGATACGGTCAACCCTGTTACGGTCAACCCTGTTACTGTCAACCCTGATACGGTCAACCCTGTTACTGTCAACCCTGTTACGGTCAACCCTGTTACTTACTATAATTTGGCACTTAGTAATAGGAACTTACTATATTCCAGTTCTTTTATTTAACCTCTTTGAGATGGAAAAAAACAATTTTTTTACAATACCCAAAATATATTCATTTGGTGGAACGGCCCAAGTTTTAGTTTAAGAAAGCTTGTAATCAAACTAGTTTTCATCCCACTGAATACGGTGTGTTGCTATTCATTTCCTAGAATCATTCTTCTCTAATCATTTGTTGTGATCCATTTGGGGAGTTTGTAGCTAAAAGCTTGGAAACAAACAGTGTTGAAATGGTCATTTTGAGATTTGTTGAAACTATTGACGGCTGAACTTTGCAAAGAACATAATTACAAATTCTTCAACACAAAAAGGCCTGTGGTCTGATGGTCTCCTAGATGGAATGATCATGCATATGCATGCAGCTTCCTCCGTCTTACAGAGACTGGACTCTGTTTATCATGCAGCCTCCTCTGTTTATCATGCAGCCTCCTTTGTCTGACAGAGACTGGACTCTGTTTATCATGTATCCTCCTCTGTCTGACATAGACTGGACTCTGTTTATCATGCAGCCTCCTCTGTCTTACAGAGACTGGACTCTGTTTATCATGCAGCCTCCTCTGTCTTACAGAGACTGGACTCTGTTTATCATGCAGCCTCCTCTGTCTGACAGAGGCTGGACTCGGTTTATCATGCATCCTTGCACTTTATTACTAATGCCAAGTCACTCACCCACCATTGCACATTGTACCAAATAGAAGGTTGGACCTCACTTTATATGCACAGAAAGATACATTTGTATGTGTTCATCTACAAAGGCCTTTTGGATAAACTCCCTCTTTACCTCTGTAGTCTGGTCTCCTTCACCACCAGCAGGTAAACTCCCTCTTTACCTCTGTAGTCTGGTCTCCTTCACCACCAGCAGGTAAACTCCCTCTTTACCTCTGTAGTCTGGTCTCCTTCACCACCAGCAGGTAAACTCCCTCTTTACCTCTGTAGTCTGGTCTCCTTCATCACCATCAGGTAAACTCCCTCTTTACCTCTGTAGTCTGGTCTCCTTCCCCACCAGCAGGTAAACTCCCTCTTTACCTCTGTAGTCTGGTCTCCTTCATCACCAGCAGGTAAACTCCCTCTTTACCTCTGTAGTCTGGTCTCCTTCATCACCAGCAGGTAAACTCCCTCTTTACCTCTGTAGTCTGGTCTCCTTCACCACCAGCAGGTAAACTCCCTCTTTACCTCTGTAGTCTGGTCTCCTTCATCATCAGCAGGTAAACTCCCTCTTTACCTCTGTAGTCTGGTCTCCTTCATCATCAGCAGGTAAACTCCCTCTTTACCTCTGTAGTCTGGTCTCCTTCACCACCAGCAGGTAAACTCCCTCTTTACCTCTGTAGTCTGGTCTCCTTCATCACCAGCAGGTAAACTCCCTCTTTACCTCTGTAGTCTGGTCTCCTTCCCCACCAGCAGGTAAACTCCCTCTTTACCTCTGTAGTCTGGTCTCCTTCATCACCATCAGGTAAACTCCCTCTTTACCTCTGTAGTCTGGTCTCCTTCATCACCAGCAGGTAAACTCCCTCTTTACCTCTGTAGTCTGGTCTCCTTCATCATCAGCAGGTAAACTCCCTCTTTACCTCTGTAGTCTGGTCTCCTTCACCACCAGCAGGTAAACTCCCTCTTTACCTCTGTAGTCTGGTCTCCTTCATCACCAGCAGGTAAACTCCCTCTTTACCTCTGTAGTCTGGTCTCCTTCCCCACCAGCAGGTAAACTCCCTCTTTACCTCTGTAGTCTGGTCTCCTTCACCACCAGCAGTTACCATACCCCCGGTCTGCTAGGTGGTTGCTACTTAAAGTCCCCAGGACATTCACAGTATTAGGCAAGACTGCCTTCTCTTCTTGTGCGCCAGAGGCATGGAATAGTCCACAATCCCTGCTTCATCTAGATATGTTAGTGCTACTGAATGGAATAGTCTACAATCCCTGCTTCATCTAGATATGTTAGTGCTACTGAATGGAATAGTCTAGAATCCCTGCTTCATCTAGATATGTTAGTGCTACTGAATGGAATAGTCTACAATCCCTGCTTCATCTAGATATGTTAGTGCTACTGAATGGAATAGTCTACAATCCCTGCTTCATCTAGATATGTTAGTGCTACTGAATGGAATAGTCCACAATCCCTGCTTCATCTAGATATGTTAGTGCTACTGAATGGAATAGTCTACAATCCCTGCTTCATCTAGATATGTTAGTGCTACTGAATGGAATAGTCTACAATCCATGCTTCATCTAGATATGTTAGTGACCCTGAATGAATTAAAAATATTGATGGGAGACTCTGTTACAGAGGAGTGTTAATGCTTCTTTAAAGGCTGGATCATGTTGTGTTGTTATATGTTTTAATTATGTAATGTATTGATTGTTGCTGCCTTCTTGGACAGGTCTCCCTTGAAAAAGAGACTCTGACTCTCAATGGGCTTTTCCTGGTTAAATTAAAAATAAAAATACAGACCACAAATTCCAGTTGGCTAAACTAAAACTCTTTTAACATCCTCCTCAGCTCTGGCATCTTCCCCAATATTTGGAACCATGGACTAATACACAAAGTGGAGACAATCTGGCTCTCAAGAGAAGACGGGCAATGTGCACACTGCCCACAAAATGAGGTGGAAACTGAGCTGCACTTCCTCACCTCCTGTCCAACGTATGACCATATTAGAGACACATATTTCCCCCAGATTACACAGAGCCACAAATCATTTGAAAACAAATTAAACATTTGATAAACTCCCATGTCTATTGGGTGAAATGCCACACTGTGACATCACAGCAGCAAGATTTGTAACCTCAAGAAAAGGTCAACCAGTGAAGAACAAACACCTTGTAAATACAACCCAATTTTATGTTTCTTCATTTAAAAAATTTTTGTACCTTAAGTATTTGCACATTGTTACAACACTGTATATATACATACTATGACATTCGAAATGTCTTTATTCCTTTGGAACTTTTGTGTAATGTTTACTGTACATTTATTGTTTATTTCACTTTTGTTTATTATCTACTTCACTTGCTTTGGCAATGTTAACATATGTTTCCCATTCCAATAAAGCCCAGAGAGGGGAGAGAGAGGGGAGAGAGAGGGGAGAGAGAGAGAAACAGCACTGCTGTGATTTGCAGTTCAAACTGATTTACTGTCAGAAGTCACACTGTTCTCCACTCAGAAAAGATCAGTCGCCACAGCAGCTGCTGTCTCTCTCACAGGACTGAAATCTAGAACTGACAGGTCAGCTAGTGGGGACAATCACATGACAACTCTGTTGCCATGGGAACCCCCCTCCCCCACCTGGAATAGTGTTTCAACAATGGTATGGCAACCATAGAACTAGAACTCAATTCAAATAGGCATTCACATGACCAACAACGGATGTAGGCTTACCCAGAGACATCCTACTGTTATGTATATAATTATATTGAATCGTTAATAAGAGTTGTTGAAGAAATAAAGGCATCCATTAATGTTATACGGTTTGAAACTATACGCAGAACAGTCCCGGTAATGCTTGTTCCATCAACTGAGGGTTTTAGGCAAACCCATTGCTTGGAAACAGAAGTTTGGCAGTTGACGTTTTCAGTTGAAGTTTGGCAGTTGAAGTTAGTTCTTTGGAAGAGTTTTCTTAAACAGTTTGCTTACAGGACTATTCCTGGATGTGGTGGTGGTGAAAGGTGGGACGAGTTGGATGGAGAAAAAGAGAGAGAGACACGGAGAGACGGCTGGAATCAGGAATAACGATGAGAGATGTGAAGACATCAAAACTATGTCCATGTTGCATCCCAGATGGTGCACTATGCCCTACACAGTGCACTACGTTTTTGGCCAGGACATGGGAATAGGGTACCATTTCCGACATAGCCCAGGTTTTTCCAGATTCCAAGGGTTAAATCAAATCAAATCAAAATCCACTCAAAGCAATCCACTATGAAAATCAAACCCTGATTAGCCTGTATCTTAATATACAGTACCACCTGAATAATACTTCCCTGTGTTATTAAGAAAGTCTGTAATATATAGTGATGTCTTCAGTGTTTAACCAACAATAACTCAATAATCAATGCTTTCTGGGGATGATATGAAGACCCAGAAGTTGTGGGCGGAGCTAGAAAGTTGTCCGTCAGAAGTACTGTGCCTTGCGAAAGTATTCGGCCCCCTTGAACTTTGCGACCTTATGCCACATTTCAGGCTTCAAACATAAAGATATAAAACTGTATTTTTTTGTGAAGAATCAACAACAAGTGGGACACAATCATGAAGTGGAACGACATTTATTGGATATTTCAAACTTTTTTAACAAATCAAAAACTGAAAAATTGGGCGTGCAAAATTATTCAGCCCCCTTAAGTTAATACTTTGTAGCGCCACCTTTTGCTGCGATTACAGCTGTAAGTCGCTTGGGGTATGTCTCTATCAGTTTTGCACATCGAGAGACTGAAATTTTTTCCCATTCCTCCTTGCAAAACAGCTCGAGCTCAGTGAGGTTGGATGGAGAGCATTTGTGAACAGCAGTTTTCAGTTCTTTCCACAGATTCTCGATTGGATTCAGGTCTGGACTTTGACTTGGCCATTCTAACACCTGGATATGTTTATTTTTGAACCATTCCATTGTAGATTTTGCTTTATGTTTTGGATCATTGTCTTGTTGGGAGACAAATCTCCGTCCCAGTCTCAGGTCTTTTGCAGACTCCATCAGGTTTTCTTCCAAAATGGTCCTGTATTTGCCTCATCCATCTTCCCATCAATTTTAACCATCTTCCCTGTCCCTGCTGAAGAAAAGCAGGCCCAAACCATGATGCTGCCACCACCATGTTTGACAGTGGGGATGGTGTGTTCAGCTGTGTTGCTTTTACGCCAAACATAACGTTTTGCATTGTTGCCAAAAAGTTCCATTTTGGTTTCATCTGACCAGAGCACCTTCTTCCACATGTTTAGTGTGTCTCCCAGGTGGCTTGTGGCAAACTTTAAACAACACTTTTTATGGATATCTTTAAGAAATGGCTTTCTTCTTGCCACTCTTCCATAAAGGCCAGATTTGTGCAATATACAACTGATTGTTGTCCTATGGACAGAGTCTCCCACCTCAGCTGTAGATCTCTGCAGTTCATCCAGAGTGATCATGGGCCTCTTGGCTGCATCTCTGATCAGTCTTCTCCTTGTATGAGCTGAAAGTTTAGAGGGACGGCCAGGTCTTGGTAGATTTGCATTGGTCTGATACTCCTTCCATTTCAATATTATCACTTGCACAGTGCTCCTTGGGATGTTTAAAGCTTGGGAAATCTTTTTGTATCCAAATCCGGCTTTAAACTTCTTCACAACAGTATCTCGGACCTGCCTGGTGTGTTCCTTGTTCTTCATGATGCTCTCTGCGCTTTTAACGGACCTCTGAGACTATCACAGTGCAGGTGCATTTATACGGAGACTTGATTACACACAGGTGGATTGTATTTATCATCATTAGTCATTTAGGTCAACATTGGATCATTCAGAGATCCTCACTGAACTTCTGGAGAGAGTTTGCTGCACTGAAAGTAAAGGGGCTGAATAATTTTGCACGCCCAATTTTTCAGTTTTTGATTTGTTAAAAAAGTTTGAAATATCAAATAAATGTCGTTCCACTTCATGATTGTGTCCCACTTGTGTTGATTCTTCACAAAAAAAATACAGTTTTATATCTTTATGGTTGAAGCCTGAAATGTGGCAAAAGGTCGCAAAGTTCAAGGGAGCCGAATACTTTCGCAAGGCACTGTATTTCAATGTAAACGTGCTTTTAATCCGTCTGTCTGCATATTTCAAGACATGGCATATGGGGGTGTAGTGAGATACCCGGTGGGTTGGATGATTCTCTTTTCATCACTCATCTTGAAAAAACAAACTTGGAAATCAATCAATCCGCCATCATTAACACAATGAAAAATGTAATTATTTATGATCTAAATGTTGAAAGTGCGTGGGCTATGGAGAGAAACAAAATGGTGCAGTTTCAGGCCATGTGGCGGAAGAGATTCGGGCTCTGGAGAAGGGGGTGTGTGGGCCGGTATGGTTTGGGGTATGTATGATGTTTGTATGATGTCGTCGTTTGTTTGATGTCGTCGATATTTTTTTTATGATGTTGTCGTTTGCATGTGTATGTTTTGTACTGTTTATAAACGATCAAATAGAATCGTACAAATAAAAGACTGATATCATCATGTGTAATAGCTGTAACCTGATTCTGCCGTATGGAAAGGCATCTTCGTTCTGTATGCAGGCTGTCAATCCCATTGATTTTCATCAAGCGTTCAGGCATTGGGGCATTACAGGTAGACGATTACATTAAATAGATGATAGCTAAAGAATATCATTTTACTGTTTAGATTAGTGTGTGTTGTTGTGAGATATTGTTAGATACTACTGCACTGCTGGAGCTAGGAGACACGAGCATTTCGCTACACACCCGCAATAACGTCCGCTAAATGTTTGTGTGTGAAATTAGATTTGATTTGATTTGAATACAAACTTTAGATATCTTTACTCCGTAGCTCTGTGGTGTTGTTAGTCTAATGAACCGTAAGGACGGACTCATCATACTCAGAGCCAGTAGTTTTCCCTGAACATTTGAACCTGACCAGGAAACCCTTAGCCTGCCTACCCACAGGACTAATAGGGATCCCAGAGCTTGTGTTCTGGCCTCTGTTAGGGTTAGCTGGTGTGTGTGTGTGTGTGTGTGTGTGTGTGTGCGTGCATGCTGGCTGAATGGGAGGTTGGCAAAGCACTTGCAGTCTGGTGTTGGTGTCTGGACGGTGTTCCAAAAAGAGTTGGATATTTTTCTAGTCGGATTCCTTCTCTTCTTCATCCTCCTTCTCCTTCTCTTCCTCATCCTCCTTCTCCTCCTCCCTTTTAAAAAAAATTCTTCCCAGGCCTCTTCCCAGAAGGCAGTTTCTTTCATGGCACAGCCGTGCCTCTCCAGATTCCTCTGTGGCGAGCCGGGCTACGCCGAGCGAGCGCCCAATTCGGTTGGAACCGCATGGAGAGGGTGGTGCCGTGGCTGATGTCCAATCACAAGTCTGACTGCCAGGCTCCCTGCCGCAAGTCTTTCAAGTAAATCATGGGGATGCTAGGATGAAAAGAGAGGGAGAGGATAAAAGGAAGAGAGGAGGAGAATGAGGAGGAGTAGAGGAGGGAGAGGAGCAGGAAGACGAGGGAGAGGAGGAGGATAGAAGGAAGAGAGGAGAAAGGGGAGAAGAGGGAGAGGAGGAGAATGAGAAGGAGTAGAGGAGGAAGAGGAGGAGGAGGAGGAAGAGGAGGTGGAGGGGAGGAGGAACAGGCATGCTCTATTGGCTTCAGTGTGACCCACATCCCTCCTCTCCTCCTCTCCTCCTTCCCTCCCTCCGTTCCGCTCTGAATGTCTCAATATGAAAACAACCCAATTACTGTTGACCTCTGCTCCCATTCCCAATACACACACACACACACACACACACACACACACACACACACACACACACACACACACACACACACACACACACACACACACACACACACACACACACACACACACACACACACACACACACACCTCCCGTTCCAAGCACAGCAGTAGTGACTAATTAACATTGAAAGCGCTCCTGTCTTGGTCTTGGCTAAATGTAAGAGTGCTTGTGTGTGTGTGTGTCTGCCTGTGTGTGTGTGTGTGTGTGTAGTACAACTAATTTTCCTTGAAGCATGGTGGGGTAAAGACGAATCAGGCTGTGTCGTCCCAACCATTCGGTCTGACCCTGGGGATCTTTCTTCCGTACCCCAGCCATCTGTGTTCTGACATTGACAGCAGCATTTAATTCAGTCTCTATTTCACTCAATTATCATCTCCTGGATCAGCCAGGAAGCTGTGGTTGAAGAGGGAGTAGAGCAAGCCGATGTATTTATCAAGGGGGCCAAAATACTGGCTGGGGGCTCTCACACGTACAGGACCATAATTATTGACACCCTTGATAAAGATGAGCAGAAATTACTGTATAAAATGAATAATACAAATACTGAGGTATATTGTACGCTCCAGAAAAAGTATGTTATTTTTTACTAATACAGAGAAAAGTTTCAGAGAAAGAGATTTTGTTTAACAAGTAATAAAAATCTCAAAGATAGGAGTCAAAATTATTGGCACCACTGTTTTCAATAGTCCAGCATCCTTTCCTGTTTTCAATAGTCCAGCACCCTCCCCTGTTGTCAATAGTCCAGCACCCTCCCCCGTTTTCAATAGTCCAGCACCCTCCCCTGTTGTCAATACTCCAGCACCCTGCCCTGTTGTCAATACCTCAGCACCCTCCCCTGTTTTCAATACTCCAGCACCCTCCCCTGTTTTCAATAGTCCACTGTTTTCAATAGTCAACACTGAGCCTTTGTTTTATGAGTTTGGAGAACCCATTGGAAGGGATCTTAGACCTACGGACTGCCCAATTCAATTCAAACCACAGGTTTTCAACGGGGTACTTTTATTTCCTTTTTTTTCCCCCGCCGTATTTTACAGTTGGTAATGAGGTATTTTCTGCTTCTGTTTTTCAATGCCAAACCGTTGGTGGGTGTGGCCAAAGTCATCTGTCATCCACTTGGATCGGAACCGGTTACTATGGTGATGTTGAAAAACAGAAGCACATGCAGAAAGGTACCTCATACCTACGGTAGAATATGGCGCTGGATCTTTGATGTTATCGAGTTATTTAACTTCCAACTGGTCTTGGGGCCCTTGTTAATAAGGTCAACGGCATCATTACATTTATCCAGGACCAGGACATTTTAGCCAAAAATCTGGTTGCCTCTGCCAGGAGTCTGACACTTGGCCGCAAGTGGATCTTCCAGCAAGACAGGAGCCCCGTGCATACGTCAACATCCACAAAGACAGTAACCCCCCCGTGCATACGTCAACATCCACAAAGACAGTAACCCCCCCGTGCATACATCAACATCCACAAAGACAGTAACCCCCCCCCGTGCATACATCAACATCCACAAAGACAGTAAACCTGGGCATACATCAACATCCACAAAGACAGTAAACCTGGGCATACATCAACATCCACAAAGACAGTAACCCCCCGTGCATACATCAACATCCACAAAGACAGTAACCCCCCGTGCATACATCAACATCCACAAAGACAGTAAACCTGGGCATACATCAACATCCACAAAGACAGTAAACCCGGGCATACATCAACATCCACAAAGACAGTAACCCCCCGTGCATACATCAACATCCACAAAGACAGTAACCCCCCCATGCATACATCAACATCCACAAAGACAGTAAACCCGTGCATACATCAACATCCACAAAGACAGTAACCCCCCGTGCATACATCAACATCCACAAAGACAGTAACCCCCCGTGCATACATCAACATCCACAAAGACAGTAAACCCGGGCATACATCAACATCCACAAAGACAGTAACCCCCCGTGCATACATCAACATCCACAAAGACAGTAACCCCCCCATGCATACATCAACATCCACAAAGACAGTAACCCCCCCGTGCATACATCAACATCCACAAAGACAGTAACCCCCCCATGCATACATCAACATCCACAAAGACAGTAAACCCGTGCATACATCAACATCCACAAAGACAGTAACCCCCCGTGCATACATCAACATCCACAAAGACAGTAACCCCCCGTGCATACATCAACATCCACAAAGACAGTAAACCCGGGCATACATCAACATCCACAAAGACAGTAACCCCCCGTGCATACATCAACATCCACAAAGACAGTAACCCCCCGTGCATACATCAACATCCACAAAGACAGTAAACCTGGGCATACATCAACATCCACAAAGACAGTAAACCCGGGCATACATCAACATCCACAAAGACAGTAACCCCCCGTGCATACATCAACATCCACAAAGACAGTAACCCCCCCGTGCATACGTCAACATCCACAAAGACAGTAACCCCCCATGCATACATCAACATCCACAAAGACAGTAACCCCCCATGCATACATCAACATCCACAAAGACAGTAACCCCCCCATGCATACGTCAACATCCACAAAGACAGTAACCCCCATGCATACATCAACATCCACAAAGACAGTAACCCCCCCATGCATACATCAACATCCACAAAGACAGTAACCCTCCCATGCATACATCAACATCCACAAAGACAGTAACCCCCCCGTGCATACATCAACATCCACAAAGACAGTAAACCCCCGTGCCTACATCAACATCCACAAAGACAGTAACCCCCCCATGCATACATCAACATCCACAAAGACAGTAAACCCGGGCATACATCAACATCCACAAAGACAGTAAACCCCCCATGCATACATCAACATCCACAAAGACAGTAAACCGGGCATACATCAACATCCACAAAGACAGTAAACCCGGGCATACATCAACATCCACAAAGACAGTAACCCCGGGCATACATCAACATCCACAAAGACAGTAAACCCGGGCATACATCAACATCCACAAAGACAGTAAACCCGGGCATACATCAACATCCACAAAGACAGTAAACCCGGGCATACATCAACATCCACAAAGACAGTAACCCCCCGTGCATACATCAACATCCACAAAGACAGTAACCCCCCGTGCATACATCAACATCCACAAAGACAGTAACTCCATGCATACGTCAACATCCACAAAGACAGTAACCCCCCGTGCATACATCAACATCCACAAAGACAGTAACCCCCGTGCATACATCAACATCCACAAAGACAGTAACCCCCCCATGCATACATCAACATCCACAAAGACAGTAACCCCCCCGTGCCTACATCAACATCCACAAAGACAGTAACTTCCCCGTGCATACATCAACATCCACAAAGACAGTAACCCCCCGTGCATACATCAACATCCACAAAGACAGTAACCCCCCCATGCATACATCAACATCCACAAAGACAGTAACCCCCCCGTGCATACATCAACATCCACAAAGACAGTAACTCCATGCATACATCAACATCCACAAAGACAGTAAACCCGGGCATACATCAACATCCACAAAGACAGTAACCCCCCGTGCATACATCAACATCCACAAAGACAGTAACCCCCCCGTGCATACGTCAACATCCACAAAGACAGTAACCCCCCATGCATACATCAACATCCACAAAGACAGTAACCCCCCATGCATACATCAACATCCACAAAGACAGTAACCCCCCCATGCATACGTCAACATCCACAAAGACAGTAACCCCCATGCATACATCAACATCCACAAAGACAGTAACCCCCCCATGCATACATCAACATCCACAAAGACAGTAACCCTCCCATGCATACATCAACATCCACAAAGACAGTAACCCCCCCGTGCATACATCAACATCCACAAAGACAGTAAACCCCCGTGCCTACATCAACATCCACAAAGACAGTAACCCCCCCATGCATACATCAACATCCACAAAGACAGTAAACCCGGGCATACATCAACATCCACAAAGACAGTAAACCCCCCATGCATACATCAACATCCACAAAGACAGTAAACCGGGCATACATCAACATCCACAAAGACAGTAAACCCGGGCATACATCAACATCCACAAAGACAGTAACCCCGGGCATACATCAACATCCACAAAGACAGTAAACCCGGGCATACATCAACATCCACAAAGACAGTAAACCCGGGCATACATCAACATCCACAAAGACAGTAAACCCGGGCATACATCAACATCCACAAAGACAGTAACCCCCCGTGCATACATCAACATCCACAAAGACAGTAACCCCCCGTGCATACATCAACATCCACAAAGACAGTAACTCCATGCATACGTCAACATCCACAAAGACAGTAACCCCCCGTGCATACATCAACATCCACAAAGACAGTAACCCCCGTGCATACATCAACATCCACAAAGACAGTAACCCCCCCATGCATACATCAACATCCACAAAGACAGTAACCCCCCCGTGCCTACATCAACATCCACAAAGACAGTAACTTCCCCGTGCATACATCAACATCCACAAAGACAGTAACCCCCCGTGCATACATCAACATCCACAAAGACAGTAACCCCCCCATGCATACATCAACATCCACAAAGACAGTAACCCCCCCGTGCATACATCAACATCCACAAAGACAGTAACTCCATGCATACATCAACATCCACAAAGACAGTAACCCCGGGCATACATCAACATCCACAAAGACAGTAACCCCCCGTGCATACATCAACATCCACAAAGACAGTAACCCCCCGTGCATACATCAACATCCACAAAGACAGTAACCCCCCCATGCATACATCAACATCCACAAAGACAGTAAACCCGGGCATACATCAACATCCACAAAGACAGTAACCCCCCGTGCATACATCAACATCCACAAAGACAGTAAACCCGGGCATACATCAACATCCACAAAGACAGTAAACCCGGGCATACATCAACATCCACAAAGACAGTAAACCCGGGCATACATCAACATCCACAAAGACAGTAAACCCGGGCATACATCAACATCCACAAAGACAGTAAACCCGGGCATACATCAACATCCACAAAGACAGTAAACCCGGGCATACATCAACATCCACAAAGACAGTAAACCCGGGCATACATCAACATCCACAAAGACAGTAACCCCCCCATGCATACATCAACATCCACAAAGACAATGGTTAATAGAACACAACATTAACACTTTGTAATGACCATCCCCAGTCTCTGGACATGAACCCCATTGAAAACCTGTAGTTTGAATTGAATTGAATTGAATTGAATTGAATTGAATTGAAGAGGGCCAGTCCATAAGAGCAGATGAAGGATATCAAGAATCTGGGAAATATTCTGTATGGAGAAATGGTCTAAGATTCCTTTTCAATGTGTTCTCCAATCTCAGAAAACATTTTAGAAAAAAGGCTCAGTGTCATTATCCTCGCAAGGGGAAGATGCTGGTGTATTAAAAACAGGATTGTCAATATTTTGACCCCTGTCATTTTTAGATAAAAAAAACAAAACATTCTCTGAGCAATTGTATTGGTATAAAATAATCTAAATGTTATATACATACAATATATACATACAATAATTACATGCAATATACACATGCAATATATACATACAACATATACATACAGTAATTGCTCAGTAGTTGTATTATTGATTTAATACTGTATTTTTTTCTCATCTTCATGAAGGGGTGCCAATAATTATGGACCTGACTGTACACTGGCTCATTGATGCACGCGAATGTGTGCGCTGTGCATGTATGTATCCGTGCTTGGTTTCTTACGTCTTTCCTTCCTCCCTCCTCCTTATCCCTCTCCTTTCTCATCTCTTCCTCCCTCCTCCTTATCCCTCTCCTTTCTCTGCTCTTCCTCACACCTCCTTATCCCTCTCCTTTCTCGGCTCTTCCTCCCTCCTCCTTATCCCTCTCCTTTCTCGGCTCTTCCTCACACCTCCTTATCCCTCTCCTTTCTCGTCTCTTCCTCCCTCCTCCTTATCCCTCTCCTTTCTCTGCTCTTCCTCACACCTCCTTATCCCTCTCCTTTCTCGTCTCTTCCTCCCTCCTCCTTATCCCTCTCCTTTCTCGGCTCTTCCTCACACCTCCTTATCCCTCTCCTTTCTCGTCTCTTCCTCCCTCCTCCTTATCCCTCTCCTTTCCCGTCTCTTCCTTCCTCCTCCCTCCTCCTTATCCCTCTCCTTTCTCGTCTCTGCCTCCCTCCTCCTTATCCCTCTCCTTTCTCGTCTCTTCCTCCCTCCTCCTTATCCCTCTCCTTTCTCGGCTCTTCCTCCCTCCTCCCTCCTCCTTATCCCTCTCCTTTCTCGTCTCTTCCTCCCTCCTCCTTATCCCTCTCCTTTCTCGTCTCTTCCTCCCTCCTCCTTATCCCACTCCTTTCTCGTCTCTTCCTCCTTCCTCCCTCCTCCTTATCCTTCCTTTCTCAGCTCTTCCTCACACCTCCTTATCCCTCTCCTTTCTCGGCTCTTCCTCACACCTCCTTATCCCTCTCCTTTCTCGTCTCTTCCTCCCTCCTCCTTATCCCACTCCTTTCTCGTCTCTTCCTCCTTCCTCCCTCCTCCTTATCCCTCCTTTCTCGGCTCTTCCTCACACCTCCTTATCCCTCTCCTTTCTCGGCTCTTCCTCACACCTCCTTATCCCTCTCCTTTCTCGTCTCTTCCTCCCTCCTCCCTCCTCCTTATCCCACTCCTTTCTCGGCTCTTCCTCCCTCCTCCCTCCTCCTTATCCCTCTCCTTTCTCCTCTCTTCCTCCCTCCTCCCTCCTCCTTATCCCTCTCCTTTCTCCTCTCTTCCTCCCTCCTCCTTATCCCTCTCCTTTCTCCTCTCTTCCTCCCTCCTCCTTATCCCTCTCCTTTCTCGTCTCTTCCTCCCTCCTCCTTATCCCTCTCCTTTCTCGTCTCTTCCTCCCTCCTCCTTATCCCTCTCCTTTCTCGTCTCTTCCTCCCTCCTCCTTATCCCTCTCCTTTCTCGTCTCTTCCTCCCTCCTCCTTATCCCTCTCCTTCCTCGTCTCGTCCTCCCTCCTCCTTATCCCTCTCCTTTCTACGCTCTTCCTCACACCTCCTTATCGTCTCCTTTCTCCTCTCTTCCTCCTCCTTCCTCCTTCTTCTTTTCCTCCTCCGTGAGTACTGAGCTTGCTTGTCCTGTCCTCTCATCAGACACACAGTCCATCTGTCTGCCACCCAGATCCAACATGGAGGCTGAGGAAAAGGAAATGGCTGTTCTCTTGATCTCTCCCTTTGTAAAAAAAAAAAAGAAGAAGAAGAAAACCAACATTTTGAAAGGGTTGGATGATACGTCTTTTAAAAGGATCCTTACATCCTTGGTATCTCACAGCAAACAACAGTAGAAAGTTGTAGTTCATCTAGAGTTGACGTGTCAGAATATAACACAGTACATCGATAAATACTTTTTCAGTCATGGCAAAAGAATACCCTTGTAAAGTACAATAAATGTTTGTACATAATGGTTTCACAGGTAATGGTTTCACAACAAAAATCTATAGCCTCCAACAAGGAGGATGGTTGGAGTCTTAAAATGTTTATTCATCCAAAAGGAGTAGGCAAGAGAATGGTCGTGGACAGGCTAAAGGTCATAACCAGATCAGAGTCCAGGAGGTACAGAGTGGTCAAGGCAGGCAGAAAGGTCAGGCAGGCAGAAAGGTCAGGCAGGCAGAAAGGTCAGGCAGGCAGAATGGTCAGGCAGGCGGGTACAGAGTCCAGAACAGGCAAGGGTCAAAACCGGGAGGACTAGAAAAAGGAGAATAGCAAAAATCAAGGGATTGGGAAAAACACTGGTTGACTTGGAAAACATACAGGATAAATACACTGGTACAGAGAGACAGGAAGCACAGGGATAAATACACTGGGGAAAACCAGTGACACCTGGAGGGGGTGGAGACAATCACAAGGACAGGTGAAACAGATCAGAGTGTGACTGCTCTCATGTTGTTTTTTATTTTGTTACAATGCTATCATGTTGTTTTTATATTGTGTGTGTGTGTGTGTGTGTGTGTGTGTGTGTGTGTGTGTGTGCCAACCACATACAGAGGTCAGGGGCCTTCAGGCTCAATGCAGCTCCACTGACCTTTCATCTACTGCAGAGACACACTGAGGCTGCACAAACAGCAGTAGCATGATGTGTATTTTTAATCATGTAAGTGTGTGTGTTCAGTGTGTGTGTGCTCGTGTGTGCCAAGTAAAGGAGTGGGCGGAGAGGTTACTGTATCTGACACCTAGAGTTATCTAAATCTGACACCTAGAGTTATCTAAATCTGACACCTAGAGTTATCTAAATCGGACACCTATTTATCTAAATCTGACACCTAGAGTTATCTAAATCTGACACCTAGAGTTATCTAAATCTGACACCTAGAGTTATCTAAATCTGACACCTAGAGTTATCTAAATCGGACACCTATTTATCTAAATCTGACACCTAGAGTTATCTAAATCGGACACCTATTTATCTAAATCTGACACCTAGAGTTATGAAACATAAAATCTAATTGGCAGTGGCGTAGAGCAGTTTCTTCTGGGAGAGAAAGATGTGCTGTTTTCAAGCTAATTTCCTGCTATTCTACACATATTGCCATGAGGCTGAGACGAAATGTTGCTGTTTTAAAAGCTAATTTCTAGACATAGTATCTAAGGGGGCCAACAAATCATTATGGTGCTCATGTCTATCATATCAATATTACTGGACAGGCCACTCTGCAATGAACACACACAAAAAACAGTCCATCAAGCCCCCTTGTAGCCAGATACACACACACACACACACACACACACACACACACACACACACACACACACACACACACACACACACACACACACACACACACACACACACACACACACACACACACACACACACACACACAGAGTCCATCAGCCCCCATGCAGCCAGATACACACACACACACACACACACACACACACACACACACACACACACACACACACACACACACACACACACACACACACACACACACACACACACAAACACACACACACACACACACACACACACACACACAAACACACACACACACACACACAGTCCATCAGCCCCCATGCAGCCAGATCTGATGATAGTTACTCCCTTTGTTGTAACGATGACCACTCCGCTCCGTAGAGAATAATGCACTGCTGCTGGCTCCCACGATGCAGCACAGCTGGGTTCAACCAGTATTTGTTTCCTTCAAAAATCCTTTACCTTCGCTTAATTGAGGTTGTCTGGTGCAATGGAACGCATGGAATAACCAACCCCCAACTCCACCCATCTGGCAGTTCAGGCAGGCTCGGTCAAACGAATCCTCCAGGCAGGCTTGGAGTAACCCTGGATTGTGAACTGTCATGGTCAAAACACATCGATACAACAATAGCTAAAATGAGGAGAAGCCTGTCCATAATAAAGCGCTGCACTATCAACAAGACTGGTCCTACAGGCCCTAGTTTTGTCGCACGTGGACAGTCGTGTTGTCAGGTGCCACAAAGAGGGACTTTAAAAAAAATAATAATTTTGCTCAGAACAGGGAAGGCACGGCTGGTCCTTGGATGCACACAGAGAGCAAACATTAATAATATGCATGTCAATCTCTCCTGGCTCGAAGTAGATGAGAGATTGACTTCATCCCGACTTGTATTTGTGAGAGGTATTGACATGTTGAATGCACTGAGCTGTGTCTGTTTAAACGACTAGCACACAGCTCAGACAGAGATACCCCACAAGACATGCCACCAGAGGTCTCTTCACAGTCCCCATGTCCAGAACAGACTTTGGGAGGTGCACAGTACTACATAGAGCCATGACTACATGGAACTCTATTCCACAGTGCTACATAGAGCCATGACTACATGGAACTCTATTCCACAGTACTACATAGAGCCATGACTACATGGAACTCTATTCCACAGTACTACATAGAGCCATGACTACATGGAACTCTATTCCACAGTACTACGTAGAGCCATGACTACATGGAACTCTATTCCACAGTACTACATAGAGCCATGACTACATGGGACTCTATTCCACAGTACTACATAGAGCCATGACTACATGGAACTCTATTCCACAGTACTACGTAGAGCCATGACTACATGGGACTCTATTCCACAGTACTACATAGAGCCATGACTACATGGGACTCTATTCCACAGTACTACATAGAGCCATGACTACATGGAACTCTATTCCACAGTGCTACATAGAGCCATGACTACATGGAACTCTATTCCACAGTACTACATAGAGCCATGACTACATGGAACTCTATTCCACAGTACTACATAGAGCCATGACTACATGGAACTCTATTCCACAGTACTACATAGAGCCATGACTACATGGAACTCTATTCCACAGTGCTACATAGAGCCATGACTACATGGGACTCTATTCCACAGTACTACATAGAGCCATGACTACATGGAACTCTATTCCACAGTACTACGTAGAGCCATGACTACATGGAACTCTATTCCACAGTACTACATAGAGCCATGACTACATGGGACTCTATTCCACAGTGCTACATAGAGCCATGACTACATGGAACTCTATTCCACAGTACTACATAGAGCCATGACTACATGGGACTCTATTCCACAGTACTACATAGAGCCATGACTACATGGAACTCTATTCCACAGTGCTACATAGAGCCATGACTACATGGAACTCTATTCCACAGTACTACATAGAGCCATGACTACATGGAACTCTATTCCACAGTACTACATAGAGCCATGACTACATGGAACTCTATTCCACAGTGCTACATAGAGCCATGACTACATGGAACTCTATTCCACAGTGCTACATAGAGCCATGACTACATGGGACTCTATTCCACAGTACTACATAGAGCCATGACTACATGGAACTCTATTCCACAGTACTACGTAGAGCCATGACTACATGGAACTCTATTCCACAGTACTACATAGAGCCATGACTACATGGGACTCTATTCCACAGTACTACATAGAGCCATGACTACATGGGACTCTATTCCACAGTACTACATAGAGCCATGACTACATGGAACTCTATTCCACAGTGCTACATAGAGCCATGACTACATGGAACTCTATTCCACAGTACTACATAGAGCCATGACTACATGGAACTCTATTCCACAGTGCTACATAGAGCCATGACTACAAGGAACTCTATTCCACAGTACTACATAGAGCCATGACTACATGGAACTCTATTCCACAGTACTACATGGTACTCTATTCCACACCAGATAACTGATGCAAGCAGTAGAATCAGATTTTTAAAAAACAGATAAAAATACACCTTATGGAACACAAACATCGGCACAGACACATGCAGACACACACAAGATAACGTATGCACAATGCACACACGTACAGTAGTGATGAACTCAATCTCGCCTATTCCCCCTCAGGAGACTGAAAAGATTTGGCACGGGTCCTCAGATCCTCAAAAGGTTCTACAGCCGCACCATCGAGAGCATGGTTGCATCACCGTCTGGTATGGCAACTGCTGTGCATCCGACCTCAAAGCACTACAAAGGGTGGTGCGTATGGCCCAGTACATCACTGGGGCCAAGCTTCCTGCCATCCAGGACCTCTATACCAGGCGGTGTCAGAGGAAGGCCCTAAAAATGGTCAAACACTCCAGCCACCATAGTCATAGACTGTTCTCTCTGCTACCGCACAGCAAGCAGTACCAGAGCGCCAAGTCTATGTCCAAAAGGCTTCTTAATTAACAGCATCTACCCCCAAGCCATAAGACTGCTGAACAGCTAATCAAATGGCTACCCAAACTATCACTTAGAAATGTCCTTGTTTTTGGTGGAAAAACACATTTTTTTGTCCATTAAAATAACATCAAATTGATCAGAAATACAGTGAAGAAATTGTTAATGTTGTAAATGACTATTGTAGCTGGAAACGGCTGATTTTTTATGGAATATCTACATAGGTGTACATAGTCCCATTATCAGCAACCATCACTCTTGTGCGCCAATGACACGTTATGTTGGCTAATCCAAGTTTATCATTTTAAAAGGCTAGTTGATCATTAGAAAACCCTTCTGCAATTATGTTAGCGCAGCTGAAAACTGTTGGTCTGATTAAAGAAGCAATAAAACTGGCCTTCTTTAGACCAGTTGAGTATCTGCAGCATCAGCATTTGTGGGTTCGATTACAGGTTCATAATGGCCAGAAACAAAGGACTTTCTTTCAAAAACAAGGACATTTTAAGTGACCCCCAACTTTTGAATGACAGTGTACATATTACCTCAATTACCTTGACTAACCTGTCCCGGTACCCCCCCCCCCCCCCCCCCCCCCCCCCCCCCCTCAATCGAACGAATCCTCCAGGCAGGCTCAATCAAACGAATCCTTCAGGCAGGCTCAATCAAACGAATCCTCCAGGCAGGCTCAATCAAACGAATCCTCCAGGCAGGCTCAATCAAACGAATCCTCCAGGCAGGCTCAATCAAACGAATCCTCCAGGCAGGCTCAATCAAACGAATCCTCCAGGCAGGCTCAATCAAACGAATCCTCCAGGCAGGCTCAATCAAACGAATCCTCCAGGCAGGCTCAATCAAACGAATCCTTCAGGCAGGCTCAATCAAACGAATCCTTCAGGCAGGCTCAATCAAACGAATCCTCCAGGCAGGCTCAATCAAACGAATCCTCCAGGCATGCTCAATCAAACGAATCCTCCAGGCAGACTCAATCAAATGAATCCTCCTGGCAGACTCAATCAAACAAATCCTGTTTGAACCCACATGTGTGATGCAGTGTGGCTGGCCCCCATGCTAGTTCAATCTTCCAGGGTCCTGCAGGGACGCCACAGGCTGTAATAGCCAGTTTAACATGAAGCAATATTGACTGACTGGAGGAATAGGCTGCTGAGACTTGCAGACCTGAATTGGAAGTATATAGTGGACCAATTACCCCTGTGGAGATGGTAATGCATTGCTGTGGAGTGTGTGTGTGTGTGTGCGTGCGTGTGTGTGTGTGCTTTTGCCTACATGCAACTGTTTGTGCGTGCTTGCTTGTGTTGTGGGTACGTGCCTGTGTGTGTGTCCTGCTGTAATTGATGCTGCTGGGTAGCAACCAAAGCAGAGAAGAACAGAGCAGAGTAAAGCTGAGTAGAACAGAGCAGAGTAAAGCTGAGTAGAACAGAGCAGAGCAGAGCAGAGTAAAGCTGAGTAGAACAGAGCAGAGTAAAGCTGAGTAGAACAGAGCAGAGTAAAGCTGAGTAGAACAGAGCAGAGTAAAGCTGAGTAGAACAGAGCAGAGTAAAGCTGAGTAGAACAGAGCAGAGTAAAGCTGAGTAGAACAGAGCAGAGTAAAGCTGAGTAGAACAGAGCAGAGTAAAGCTGAGTAGAACAGAGCAGAGTAAAGCTGAGTAGAACAGAACAGAGCAGAGCAGAGCAGAGCAGAGCAGAGTAGAGTAGAGTAGAGTAGAGTAGAGTAGAGTAGAGTAGAACAGAATGGAGTAAAAGAGATCAGAGTAGAAGAGATCAGAGTAGAACAGAGTAGAGTAGAGTAGAGTAGAACAGAACAGAGCAGAGTAGAGCAGAACAGAGCAGAACAGAGTAGAGCAGAGTAGAGTAGAACTCTGTCAATCACCGCATTCTTATCAGCAGACTCAATAGTCTTGGCTTCTCAAATGACTGCCTCACCTGGTTCACCAACTACTTCTCAGATAGAGTTCAGTGTGTCAAATCGGAGGGCCTGTTGTCTGGACCTCTGGAAGTCTCTATGGGGGTACCACAGGATTCAATTCTAGGGCCGACTCTTTTCTCTGAATATATCCATGATGTCGCTCTTGCTGCTGGGGATTCTCTGATCCACCTCTACGCAGACGACACCATTCTGTATACACCTTCTTTGGACACTGTGTTTACAAACCTCCAAACGAGCTTCAACGCCATACAACACGCCTTCCGTGGCCTCCAACTGCTCTTAAATGCAAGTAAAACTAAATGCATGCTCTTCAACCGATCGCTGCTCGCACGCTCCCTCCCGACTAGCATCACTACTCTGGACGGTTCTGACCTAGAATATGTGGACAACTACAAATACCTAGGTGTCTGGTTAGACTGTAAACTCTCCTTCCAGACTCACATTAAGCATCTCCAATCCAAAATTAAATCTAGAATCGGCTTCCTATTTCGCGACAAAGCCTCCTTCGCTCATGCCGCCAAACATACCCTGGTAAAACTGACTATCCTACCGATCCTTGACTTCGGCGATGCCATTTACAAAATAGCCTCCATCACTCTACTCAGCAAACTGGATGTAGTCTATCACAGTGCCCTCCGTTTTATCACCAAAGCCCCATATGCTACCCACCACTGCAACCTGTATGCTCTCGTTGGCTGGCCCTCACTACATATCCGTCGCCAAACCCACTGGCTCCATGTCATCTATAAGTCTTTTGTAGGTAAAGCCCCGCCTTACCTCAGCTCACAGATCACGATAACAACACCCATCCGTAGCACGCGCTCCAAGCAGGTATATCTCACTGGTCATCCACAAATCCAACACTTGCTTTGGCCGCCTTTCCTTCCAGGTCTCTGCTGCATATGACTGAAACAAATTGCAAAAATCTCTGAAGCTGGAGACTTACAGTGCCTTGCGAAAGTATTCGGCCCCTTTGAACTTTGCTACCTTTTGCCACATTTCAGGCTTCAAACATAAAGATATAAAACTGTATTTTTTTGTGAAGAATCAACAACAAGTGGGACACAATCATGAAGTGGAATGACATTTATTGCATATTTCAAACTTTTTTAACAAATCAAAAACTGAAAAATTGGGTGTGCAAAATTATTCAGCCCCCTTAAGTTAATACTTTGTAGCGCCACCTTTTGCTGCGATTACAGCTGTAAGTCGCTTGGGGTATGTCTCTATCAGTTTTGCACATCGAGAGACTGAAATTTTTTCCCATTCCTCCTTGCAAAACAGCTCGAGCTCAGTGAGGTTGGATGGAGATCATTTGTGAACAGCAGTTTTCAGTTCTTTCCACAGATTCTCGATTGGATTCAGGTCTGGACTTTGACTTGGCCATTCTAACACCTGGATATGTTTATTTTTGAACCATTCCATTGTAGATTTTGCTTTATGTTTTGGATCATTGTCTTGTTGGAAGACAAATCTCCGTCCCGGTCTCAGGTCTTTTGCAGACTCCATCAGGTTTTCTTCCAGAATGGTCCTGTATTTGGCTCCATCCATCTTCCCATCAATTTTAACCATCTTCCCTGTCCCTGCTGAAGAAAAGCAGGCCCAAACCATGATGCTGCCACCACCATGTTTGACAGTGGGGATGGTGTGTTCAGCTGTGTTGCTTTTACGCCAAACATAACGTTTTGCATTGTTGCCAAAAAGTTCAATTTTGGTTTCATCTGACCAGAGCACCTTCTTCCACATGTTTGGTGTGTCTCCCAGGTGGCTTGTGGCAAACTTTAAACAACACTTTTTATGGATATCTTTAAGAAATGGCTTTCTTCTTGCCACTCTTCCATAAAGGCCAGATTTGTGCAATATACGACTGATTGTTGTCCTATGGACAGAGTCTCCCACCTCAGCTGTAGATCTCTGCAGTTCATCCAGAGTGATCATGGGCCTCTTGGCTGCATCTCTGATCAGTCTTCTCCTTGTATGAGCTGAATGTTTAGAGGGACGGCCAGGTCTTGGTAGATTTGCAGTGGTCTGATACTCCTTCCATTTCAATATTATCGCTTGCACAGTGCTCCTTGGGATGTTTAAAGCTTGGGAAATATTTTTGTGTCCAAATCCGGCTTTAAACTTCTTCACAACAGTATCTCGGACCTGCCTGGTGTGTTCCTTGTTCTTCATGATGCTCTCTGAGCTTTTAACGGACCTCTGAGACTATCACAGTGCAGGTGCATTTATACGGAGACTTGATTACACACAGGTGGATTGTATTTATCATCATTAGTCATTTAGGTCAACATTGGATCATTCAGAGATCCTCACTGAACTTCTGGAGAGAGTTTGCTGCACTGAAAGTAAAGGGGCTGAATAATTTTGCACGCCCAATTTTTCAGTTTTTGATTTGTTAAAAAAGTTTGAAATATGCAATAAATGTCGTTCCACTTCATGATTGTGTCCCACTTGTTGTTGATTCTTCACAAAAAAATACAGTTTTATAGCTTTATGTTTGAAGCCTGAAATGTGGCAAAAGGTTGCAAAGTTCAAAGGGGCCGAATACTTTCGCAAGGCACTGTATATCTCCCTCTCTAACTTTAAGCATAAACTGTCAGAGCAGCTTACGGATCACTGTACCTGTACACAGCCAATCTGTAAATAGCCCACCCAACTACCTCATCACCATATTATTACTTACCCTCTTGCTCTTTTTTACCCTAGTATCTCTACTTGCACATCATCATCTGCACATCTTTCACTCCAGCATTAATGCTAAATTGTAATTATTTTCACCTCTAGGACCTATTTATTGCCTTACCTCCCTATTCTTCTACATTTGCACACACTGTACATAGATTTTTAAATTTTTATTTTCTTTTGTGTTGTTGACTGTATGTTTGTTTATGTGTAAATCTGTGTTTTTGTCACACTGCTTTGCTTTATCTTGGCCAGGTCGCAGTTGTAAATAAGAACTTGTTCTCAACTGGCCTACCTTGTTAAATAAAGGTGAAATAAAATAAAAAATTTAACAAAAAGTAGAGCAGAGTTGAACCGAGCGGTTGGAGAGTTGGAGGGTCTGAGGCATGTCTGTATGTATGGCAGGGAGACGGATGTAAAACTATGCCACCCTGCTATTCCACCCTGCTATGAAACCACTCTTTCACCCTGCTATAAAACCACTCTTCCACCCTGCTATGAACCCACTCTTCCACCCGGCACTGAAACCCACTCTTCCACCCTGCTATGAACCCACTCTTCCCACCCGGCAGTGAAACCACTCTTCCACCCTGCTATGAAACCACTCTTCCACCCTGCTATGAACCCACTCTTCCACCCGGCACTGAAACCCACTCTTCCACCCTGCTATGAACCCACTCTTCCCACCCGGCAGTGAAACCACTACTCCACCCTGCTATGAAACCACTCTTCCACCCTGCTATGAACCCACTCTTCCACCCGGCAGTGAACCCACTCTTCCACCCTGCAGTGAAACCACTCTTCCACCCGGCAGTGAAACCACTCTTCCACCCTGCTATGAAACCACTCTTCCACCCTGCAGTGAAACCACTCTTCCACCCTGCAGTGAAACCACTCTTCCACCCTGCTATGAAACCACTCTTCCACCCTGCAGTGAAACCACTCTTCCACCCGGCAGTGAAACCACTCTTCCACCCTGCTATGAACCCACTCTTCCACCCTGCTATGAACCCACTCTTCCACCCTGCTATGAACCCTGGCCAGATCATGTGGTCAGTCAGAGTTTAAGTGCAACATAGTTCTCCAGTCCCAATGCTGTTGTATCCTTTTCAATTGCTGTTGATAACTACATGCTCTGGTTAGTTCACGTCACAAGAGTCCCAAGCTGTTGCATTCGTCAGTAGTCGACTGGATTATGTAGCGGTAAAACACCTTAGTACAAAGATACATCACCTCAACGCAATAATGAGTGACTGTACTCCTGTGAAACCTGATGACGAGCGACTGTTATCCTGTGAAACCTGATGACGAGCGACTGTTCTCCTGTGAAACCTGATGACGAGTGACTGTACTCCTGTGAAACCTGATGATGAGTGACTGTACTCCTGTGAAACCTGATGATGAGTGACTGTTCTCCTGTGAAACCTGATGATGAGTGACTGTACTCCTGTGAAACCTGATGATGAGTGACTGTTCTAAAGTGAAACCTGATGATGAGTGACTGTTCTCCTGTGAAACCTGATGATGAGTGACTGTTCTCCTGTGAAACCTGATGATGAGTGACTGTTCTCCTGTGAAACCTGATGATGAGTGACTGTTCTCCTGTGAAACCTGATGATGAGTGACTGTACTCCTGTGAAACCTGATGATGAGTGACTGTTCTCCTGTGAAACCTGATGATGAGTGACTGTACTCCTGTGAAACCTGATGATGAGTGACTGTACTAAAGTGAAACCTGATGATGGGTGACTGTACTCCTGTGAAACCTGATGATGAGTGACTGTTCTAAAGTGAAACCTGATAATGAGTGACTGTACTCCTGTGAAACCTGATGATGAGTGACTGTTCTCCTGTGAAACCTGATGATGAGTGACTGTACTCCTGTGAAACCTGATGATGAGTGACTGTTCTCCTGTGAAACTTGATGATGAGTGACTGTACTCCTGTGAAACCTGATGATGAGTGACTGTTCTCCTGTGAAACCTGATGATGAGTGACTGTACTCCTGTGAAACCTGATGATGAGTGACTGTACTAAAGTGAAACCTGATGATGGGTGACTGTACTCCTGTGAAACCTGATGATGAGTGACTGTTCTAAAGTGAAACCTGATAATGAGTGACTGTACTCCTGTGAAACCTGATGATGAGTGACTGTTCTCCTATGAAACCTGATGATGAGTGACTGTACTCCTGTGAAACCTGGTGATGAGTGACTGTTCTCCTGTGAAACCTGGTGATGAGTGACTGTTCTCCTGTGAAACCTGATGATGAGTGACTGTTCTCCTGTGAAACCTGATGAGTGACTGTACTCCTGTGAAACCTGATGACGAGTGACTGTTCTCCTGTGAAACCTGATGATGAGTGACTGTACTCCTGTGAAACCTGATGATGAGTGACTTTACTCCTGTGAAACCTGATGATGAGTGACTGTTCTAAAGTGAAACTTGATGATGAGTGACTTTACTCCTGTGAAACCTGATGATGAGTGACTGTTATCCTGTGAAACCTGATGACGAGTGACTGTTCTCCTGTGAAACCTGATGATGAGTGACTGTTCTCCTGTGAAACCTGATGACGAGTGACTGTTCTCCTGTGAAACCTGATGATGAGTGACTGTACTCCTGTGAAACTTGATGATGAGTGACTGTACTCCTGTGAAACCTGATGATGAGTGACTGTACTCCTGTGACACCTGAGGACGAGTGACTGTTCTCCTGTGAAACCTAATGATGATGGACTGTACTCAGCCCATTATCAGCCTGAAAATGTTATCCTGGCAAAAAGGTAAAATGTCACAGTAGCCAAACGTTTTTCTCAATACATTACAGTCAACTGGAAAAGATGACTGTCACAGGGTTGATTCCTAAATGAATACATTGCATTCAATCGGGGAAGATTAGCATCACAATATGGAATCAAATAGAAAGGCATCACATATCTGTCTGTCTGTCTGCCTGGCTACCTGCCTAACTGCCTTTCTGTGTCTGTTTGTCTGTGTCTGTGTCTGTTTGTCTGTGTCTGTTTGTCTGTGTCTGTTTGTCTGTGTCTGTTTGTCTGTGTCTGTTTGTCTGTGTCTGTTTGTGTCTGTGTCAGTTTGTCTGTGTCAGTTTGTCTGTGTCTGTTTGTCTGTGTCTGTTTGTCTGTGTCTGTCTCTCGGCATGTGTGTCTGTCTGATTACAGGAGGTGACAGGGTCATAGGGGAGGTTTCAAAAGGCTTAAGATGGGTCAATCTTCCCAAATGTTTAATATTTGTGACCGGGGGACCATCATGACCTAGTTTTTGAAATGTATAGTCAATCGACCCAAAAGGTTTTTTTTATTTTTACCTCCATTGGACAAAATAGTCTTAAATGTATGTAGTTCTGTCCTTGAGCTGTTCTTGTATATTCATGTTCTGTATCATGTTTCATGTTCTGTGTGGACTCCAGGAAGAGTAGCTGCTGCTTTTGCAACAGCTAATTGGGATCCTAATAAAATACCAAAACTCCAAACTAAACCTTGTTATGAATTCTTGAATGAATTCTGAAGAGGATATTCTGTCAGGCGTGTGCGTACCGTTTCTCTCTCCCCATCCCTCTCTCTCTCTCTCTCTCTCTCTCTCTCCCTCTCTCTCTCTCTCTCTCTCTCTCTCTCTCTCTCTCTCTCTCTTCCCTCTCTCTCTCTCTCTTCTCCCTCTCCCTCTCCCTCTCCCTCTCCCTCTCCCCCTCCCCCTCCCCCTCTCCCTCTCCCTCTCCCTCCCTCCCCCTCTCCCTCTAACTCTCTCACTGTCAGGTGTGTGCGTACTTGTGGTGAAGTCAGGAGAGCAGAGAGTTGTGAACAGGCGAACACTTTATTTCGGCAGTAGAGAGATTACAAACGGACGCAGCTGCGTCAAAAACCTCCAGCCAACAAGGCAAAGTGTAAAGCGTGCAACAACAAAAAAAGTCACAAAACATTAAATGTTTAAACACGCTTTGTGAAAATAACACGGAAAGAAGGAGCGCCAACCTGGCACGTTACAAAAACAAGTAACACACAAACAATCCTACACAAAGACATGAGAATGGAGGAATAAATCCATGCAGTGTGATTGGGGAATGAAAACCAGGTGTGCAGGGAACAAGACAAAACAAATGGATAAAAGAAAAATGGAGCGGCGATGGCTAGAAAGCCGGTGACGTCGACCGCCGAACGGCGCCCGAACAAGGAGAGGAGCCGACTTCGGAGGAAGTCGTGACAACATTGGTCAATTTAAATAAAAGGGATTTACTTGAAATCATCCGAGCGCCCCTCTGTCTCTGTATGCCATCTATCTGATGCTGTCTTGTCAAAAAGACGGTGACATTATTGCCGCCCATAGCATTGAATGCAAGGGAAGCCAGTGAGCATTTGGCCTCCCTTGATAAAAAAAAAGTATACAAATAATAAGCCAATAAGGGTTGAGCTAAACTCAGTGAGCTCAACTGTGACCAATCTGAACTCATCTCTCAGCATTTCCAGCCCAACCAATATGTCAGCCAATCATGGCTCCTGGGAAGGTTCCTCGCTTTCTCCATGGTGGCTAAACCAACTAGGCTCACAATTTAGCAATTTAAAATAAAATTATAATCTAACTTTATTTGTCACATGCTCCGAAAATGACAGGTGTAGACCTTACCGTGTAAATGCTTACTTACAAGCATAGCTCTCATGCATGCTTCAGTGTTGCTTGCCTAAAAGCGAGCATAAAAGGCATTTAGCTCGTCTGGTAAACTCACGTCACTGGGCAGCTCGCGGCTGGGTTTCCCTTTTGTAGTCTGTAATAGTTTTCAAGCTCTGCCACATCCGGCGAGCGTCGGAGCCGGTGTAGTAGGATTCAATCTTAATCCTGTATTGACTCTTTGCCTGTTTGATGGATTGTCGGTGGGCATAGTGGGATTTCTTATAAGCTTCCGGATTAGTGTCCAGCTCCTTGAAAGCGGCAGCTCTATGGCTTTTGGTTGGGATATGTACGTATGGTCACTGTGGGGACGAAGTCGTTGATGCACTTATTGATGAAGCCGATGACTGAGGTGGTATACTCCTCAATGCCATTGGATTACTCCTGGAACATATTCCAGCCTGTGCTAGCAAAACAGTCCTGTAGCGCAGCAATCACGTTATCTGACCACTTTCATATTGTGCGAGTCACTGGTACTTCCTGCTTTCGTTTTTGCTTGTGAGCAGGAATCAGGACAATATAATTATGGTCAGATTTGCCAAATGGAGGGTGAGGGAGCGCTTTGTATGCATCTCTGTGTGTGGAGTAAAGGTGGTCTAGAGTTTTTTTCCCTCTGGTTGCACATATGACATGCTGGATTTAAGTTGGCCTGCATTAAAGTCCTCGGCCACTATGAGCACCGCTTCTGGATGAGCAATTTCCTGTTTGCATATACAGGTCGTTAACTTGTTTGGGATAGGGGGCAGCATTTTCACTTTTGGATGAATAGCGTGCCCAGAGTGAACTGCCTCCTACTCAGTCCCAGATGCTAATATATGCATATTGTTATTAGTAATGGATAGAAAACTCTGAAGTTTCTGAAACTGTTTGAATGATGTCTGTGAGTATAACATAACTCATATGGCAGGCAAAAACCTGAGAAAAAATCCAAACAGGAAGTGGGAAATCTGAGGTTTGTAGTTTTCGAACTCACCCCTATCGAATACGCAGTGGGATATGGGTTATTTTGCACTTCCTAAGGCTTCCACTAGATGTCAACCATCTTTAGAACGTTGTTTCAGGCTTCTCATGTGAAGGGGTGCCGGATGGGAGCTGTTTGACTAAGGGGTCTGCCTACAGCCTTGTTCTCAGTCACACGCTTTCACTTGAGAGGTAGCTCTCGTTCCATTGCTTTTCTACAGACAATGGAATACTCCGGTTGGAACATTATTGAACTTTTATGATAATAACATCTTAAAGATTGATTCTATACTTAGTTTGACAAGTTTCTTCCATCTGTAAAATAACTTTTAGAAAGTTTCGTCCGAATGGACTGCGATTCCTGGGAGTGCATTCTGATGAAGATCATCAAATGTAAGTGAATATTCGTCCGAATGGACCAGATCGCGCTTTTGGATTTGTTTACCAAACGCCCTAACAAAAGATAAATGGACATAAATTATGGACATTATCGAACAAAACAAGCATTTATTGTGGAACTGCGATTCCTGGGAGTGCATTCTGATGAAGAATGTGAATATTCATAATGCTATTTATGAATAATGTTGACTACCCAACATGGAGGATATTTCTCTGGCTGGTTTGGGCTCTGAGCGCCGTTCTCAGATTATGCTTTTTCCATAAAGTATTTTTGAAATCTGAAACAGCGGTTGCATTAAGGAGAAGTGTATCTAAAGTTTCATGTATAATAGTTGTATTTTCATCAACATTTATTATGAGTATTTCTTTTTTTTTCTTTTTTCTTTTTTTGTTGTTGAATTTTACCCCGTTTTCTCCCAAATTTCGTGGTATCCAATTGTTTAGTAGCTACTATCTTGTCTCATTGCTACAACTCCCGTACGGGCTCGGGAGAGACAAAGGTTGAAAGTCATGCGTCCTCCGAAACACAACCCAACCAAGCCGCACTGCTTCTTAACACAGCGCGCATCCAACCCGGAAGCAAACCGCACCAATGTCGGAGGAAACACCGTGCACCTGGCAACCTTGGTTAGGCCCACCACAGGAGTCGCTGGTGTGCGATGAGACAAGGATATCCCTACCAGCCAATCCCTCCCTAACCTGGACAACGCTAGGCCAATTGTGAATCGCCCCATGGACCTCCCGGTCACGGCCGGTTACGACGGAGCCTGGGCGCGAACCCAGAGTCTCTGATGGCACAGCTGGCGCTGCAGTACAGCGCCCTTAACCACAGGATTATGAGTATTTCTGTGAATTCATGTGGCTCTCTGCAACATCACTGCATGTTTTGGAACTACTGAATGTAACACGCCAATGTAAAATACGATTTTTGTATATAAATATGACCTTTACCGAACAAAACAGACATGTATTGTGTAACATGAAGTCCTATGAGTGTCATCTGATGAAGATCATCAAAGGTTAGTGTTTCATTTTATCTCTATTTGTGCTTTTTGTGACTCCTCTCTTTGGCTGGAAAAATATTTATGCTTTCTGTGAGTTGGTGGTGACCTAACATAATCGTGTAAAGTATTTTTGAAATCGGACACTGTGGCTGGATTAACGAGAAAGTTATCTTTAAAATGGTGCCTAATACTTGTACGTTTGAGAAATTTGATTTATGAGATTTCTGTTAATTTGTATTTGGCGCCCTGCAATTTCATTGGCTGTTGGCGAGGGGTTCCGTCCTAGACAGGTTTAAGTGCGGTCTTAGTGCCAGCATCGGTTTGTGGTGGTAAATAGACGGCTACGAATAATATAGATTAGAACTCTCTTGGTAGATAGTATTGTCTACAGCTTATCATAAGGTACTCTACCTCAGGCGAGCAATACCTCAGACTTCTTTAATATTAGACGTTGGCCACCATTTTTACTTGACAAATAGACACACTCCCCTTGTCTTACCAGACGTAGCTTCTCTGTTCTGCCGGTGCATGGAAAATCCTGCCAGCTCTATTTTAACCCGTGTCATCGTTCAGCCATGACTCGGTGAAACCTAAGATATTACAGTTTTGAATGTTCCGTTGGTTGGATAATCTTTATCATAGATCATCCATTTTGTTTGCCTATGATTTCACGTTGGCCAATAGAACGGGGTTTACTCACCCGCCTACGAAGCCTGACCTCCGCTCCATTTTTATCCGTCTTTTCTTCACTCAAATGACAGGGATTTGGGCCCCGAGAAAGCAGTATATCCTTCGCGTCGGATTCGTTAAAGAAAATCTCAATCATCCATTTTTTATTGAAATTTACAGATGACACGTTTGTTAAAAAGGCACCTGAAAATGTACATTTTCAGAAAGCATTTCTGTCAAAATACACATTTGTGTAAGTATGCTCAAAGGTCTCTCATGTGAAGTAGTACTGGGCGTCGTAGGGATAGCTCCTGAAACGGGACCCATATCATTAATTTATAAGTCCAAATATTGATGTAGCAACTGTAGATTGCCCTTTTAAATGGAGGAACTCAGTTTAAACGACTCTCTTTAGGACGATAATCCATATCACTCACGTTGAATGTTTCTCTTTCCGATCTCCGCTCTCCCCTCAGTCAATCCCTTAGAGCTTTATCCAGCTCAGACCTTTAGTGTGTGTGTGTGTGTGTGTGTGTGTGTGTGTTTGTGTGTGTGTGTGTGTCTGTGCGTGTGTGTTGCAGTCAGAAAGTGGAAACTCTTACACAATGTCTCATCACAAAGATGCCCAAGGCCCTTTAGATGGTTTGTGCAGGTTCACTATCAGGGATGTGTGTACTATATACAGTACATTTGAAAAGTATTCTGACCCCTCAACTTTTTCCACATTTTGTTACATTACAGTCTTGTTCTAAAATTGATTAGGTTGTTTTTTCCTCCTCATCAATCTACACACAATACCCCGTAATGACATCACAATACCACATAATGACATCACAATACCTCATAATGACATCACAATACCACATAACGATATAGCAAAAATAGTTAAATATATATATATTTTTTTTAATTCGTAAAAATACATAACTGAAATATCATTTTTCCATAAGTATTCAGGCCCATTACTCAGTACTTTGTTGAAGCACCTTAGGCAGCGATTACAGCCTCAAGTCTTCTTGGGTATGACGCTACAAGCTTGGCACCCCTGTATTTGGGGAGTTTCTCCCATTCTTCTCTGCAGATCCTCTCAAGCTCTCTCAGGTTGGATGGGGAGCATCGCTGCACAGCGATATTAATGTCTCTCCAGAGATGTTTGTGCAGGCTCTGGCTGGGCCACTCAAGGACATTCAGAGACTTTCCCCGAAGCCACTCCTGTGTTGTCTTGGCTGTGTGCTTAGGGTCGTTGTCCTGTTGGAAGTTGAACCTTCGCCCCAGTCTCAGGTCCTGAGCGCTCTGGAGCAGGTTTTCATCAAGGATCTCTCTGTTAATCTTTCATCTTTTCCTCTTTCCCTAAATCCTGACTAGTCTCCCAATCTCTTAGGGCCTCTTCTTCAGACATGGCGCGTGGCATTCAGGTCAAATATTTCAATATTGGTTTCATCAGACCAGAGAATCTTGTTTCTCATGGTCTGAGAGTTCTTTAGGGGCGTTTTGGCAAACTCCAAGCGGGCTGTCATGTGCCTTTTACTGAGGAGTGGCTTCCGTCTGGCCACTCTACCATGAAGGCCTGATTGGTGGAGTCCTGCAGAGATGGTTGTCCTTCTGGAAGGTTCTTCCATCTCCACAGAGGAACTCTAGATTGATGAGGATTATTTAAAAAAAATCAGTTTTAGAATACGGCTGTTAAGTAACAAAATGTGGAAAAAGTCAAGGGGTCTGAACATTTCCTGAATGCACTGTAACTCTCTCTCTCTCTCTCTCTCTCTCTCTCTCTCTCTTTCTCTCTTTCTCTCTCTCTCTCTCTGTCTCACTCTCTCTCTCTCTCTCTCTCTCTCTCTCTCTTTCTCTCTCTCTCTCTCTCTCTCTCTCTCTCTCTCTCTCTCTCTCTCTCTCTCTCTCTCTTTCACTCTCTCGCTCTCTTTCTGTCTTTCTCTCTCTCTCTCGCTCTCTTTCTGTCTTTCTCTCTCTCTCTCTCTCTCTCTCCCTCTCTTTCTGTCTTTCTCTCTCTCTCTCTCTCTCTCTCTCTCCCTCTCTCTCTCTCTTTCTCTCTTTCGCTCTCTTTCTTTCTCTCGCTGTCTCAATTCAATTTCAATTCAATTGAAGGGCTTTATTGGCTTGGGAAACATATGTTTACATAGCCTAAGCAAATGAAATTGATAACAAACCAAAGTGAATTAAACAATATTTTTGTTTTACAGTAAACATAACACTCGCAAACGTTCCAAAAGAATAAAGGCATTTCAAATGTCATATTATGTGCAAATATTTAAAGAACAAAAGGGAAATTAAATAAATGTAAATATGGGTTGTATTTACAGTGGTGTTTGTTCTTCACTGGTTGCCCTTTTCTTGTGGCATCAGGTCACAAATCTTGCTGCTGTGACGGCACACTGTGATATTTCACCCAATAGATATGGGAGTTAATCAAAATTGAATTTATTTTCAAATTCTTTGTGGGTCTGTGTCTCTAATATGGTCGTACATTCGGCAGGAGGTTAGGAAGTGCAGCTCAGTTTCCACCTCATTTTGTGGGCAGTGGGCGCACAGCCTGTCTTGTCTTGAGAGCCATGTCTGCCTACAGTGGCCTTTCTCAATAGCAAGGCTATGCTCACTGAGTTTGTACATAAACAAGTAACCTTTATTTAACCTGGCAAGTCATTTAAGAACAAATTATTTTTTACGCTGGGTCACGACCGGTTGTGATACAGCCTGGATTCGATCCATGGTGTCTGTAGTGACGCCTCTAGCGCTGAGATGCAATGCCTTAGACCTCTGCGCCACTTGGGAGTCAAAGCTTAAGTTTGGGTCAGTCACAGTGGTCAGGTATTGCCACTGTGTACTCTCTGTTTTGGGCCAAATAGCATTCTAGTTCGCTCTGATTTTAATTCTTTCCAATGTGTCAAGTAATTATCTTTTTGTTTTCTCATGATTTGGTCGGGTCTAATTGTGTTGCTGTCCTGGGGCTCTGTGGGGTCTGTTTGTGTTTGTGAACAGAGCCCCAGGACCAGCTTGCTTAGGGCCTCTTCTCCAGGTTCATCTCCAGGTTCATCTCTCTGTAGGTGATGGCTTTGTTATGGAAGGTTTGGGAATGTGCTATAGGAACTGTATAACTCTCTCCCTCTCTCTCCTTCTATCTCTCTCTCTCTCTCTCTAGCTCTCTCTCTCTCTCTCTCTCTCTCTCTCTCTCTCTCTCTCTCTCTCTCTCTCTCTCTCTCTAGCTCTCTCTCTAGTCTCATTAAGATTTCACTCTGGTGGGTGACCCTGCCAATCATTTACAGCCAATTGCCTCCTGACAATGTTTTTTCTTTTCCTCTTGAAGGAGAATGACTGATTCCCCCTTGAATGTTAATGCCTTGTTAATTCAGAAGAGAGGCTGAGGAGAGAGACAAAGAGAGGCAGAGGAGATAGGGAGCAATGGGGAGAAAGAGAGAGGCTGAGGAGAGAGAAAAAGAGAGGCAGAGGAGATAGGGAGCAATGGGGAGAAAGAGAGAGGCTGAGGAGCGAGACAAAGAGAGAGAGCTGAGGAGAGAGAGTAAAGAGAGAGAAAGTGAACCCAAACAGCATCTCGTTTAGCCACTGTGCTGAACCACAGGGAAAGATCTCTGTCTTCTCTTTACTCTGCCAGGCTTTATTCACTGTAACACTTTACCCTATATTGCACTGACTCTAATCACACTCACAAGATTATATATAAATACACCGCACTGACACGCTTCTCTGACAAACTGACACACTACACTGACACACTCACACACTGACACACTACACTGATACACTGACACACTGACACACTACACTGATACACTGACACACTACTCTGACACACTCACACACTGACACACTACACTGACACACTCACACACTGACACACTACACTGACACACTACACTGACACACTACACTGACACACTCACACACTGACACACTACACTGATACACTGACACACTGACACACTGACACACTACACTGATACACTCACACACTGACACACTACACTGATACACTGACACACTACACTGACACACTCACACACTGACACACTACACTGATACACTGACACTGACAAACTGACACACTACACTGACACACTCACACACTGACACACTACACTGATACACTGACACACTACACTGATACACTGACACACTACACTGATACACTGACACACTGACACACTGACACACTACACTGATACACTGACACACTACACTGACACACTCACACACTGACACACTACACTGACACACTACACTGATACACTCACACACTACGCTGATACACTGATACACTGACACACTGACACACTACACTGATACACTGACACACTGACACACTACACTGATACACTGACACACTGACACACTGACACACTACACTGATACACTGACACACTGCACTGACACACTCACACACTGACACACTACACTGATACACTGACACACTACACTGACACACTACACTGATACACTCACACACTATGCTGATACACTGACACACTGACACACTGACACACTACACTGACACACTACACTGACACACTGACACACTACACTCATACACTGATACACTGACACACTGACACACTACACTGATACACTGATACACTGATACACTGACACACTACACTGATACACTGACACACTGACACACTACACTCATACACTGATACACTGACACACTGACACACTACACTGATACACTGATACACTGATACACTGACACACTACACTGATACACTGACACACTGACAGACTACACTTATACACTGATACACTGACACACTACACTGACACACTGATACACTGACACACTGACACACTACACTGATACACTGACACACTGACACACTACACTGACACACTGACACTCTACACTGACACACTGACACACTACACTGACACACTGACACACTACACTGACACTCTACACTTACACACTGACACACTACACTGACACACTGACACACTACACTGACACACTGACACACTGACACTACACTGACACACTACACTGACACACTGACACACTACACTGACACACTGACACTCTACACTGACACACTGACACACTACACTGACACACTGACACTCTACACTGACACACGAACACACTGACAAACTGACACACTGACACACTGACACACTACACTGACACACTGACACACTGACACACTGACACACTACACTGACACACTACACTGACACACTACACTGACACACTGACACACTGACACACTGACAAACTGACACACTGACATACTGACACTCTACACTGACACACTACACTGACACACTGACACACTACACTGACACACTGACACACTGACACACTGACACTCTACACTGACACACTGACACACTACACTGACACACTACACTGACACACTGACACACTACACTGACACACTGACACACTACACTGACACAATGACACACTACACTGACACACTGACACACTACACTGACACACTACACTGACACACTGACACACTACACTGACACACTGACACACTACACTGACACACTGACACTCTACACTGACACACTAACACACTGACAAACTGACACACTGACACACTACACTGACACACTACACTGACACACTGACACACTACACTGACACACTGACACTCTACACTGACACACTGACACACTGACACACTACACTGACACACTACACTGACACACTGACAAACTACACTGACACACTGACACTCTACACTGACACACTGACACACTGACACACTGCCACACTACACTGACACACTGACACACTAAACTAACACACTGACACACTGACACACTGACACACTGACACACTACACTGACACACTGACACACTGACACACTGACACACTGACACTCTACACTGACACACTACACTGATACACTCACACACTACGCTGATACACTGACACACTACACTGACACACTCACACACTGACACACTACACTGATATACTGACACTGACAAACTGACACACTACACTGACACACTCACACACTGACACACTACACTGATACACTGAGACACTACACTGATACACTGACACACTACACTGATACACTGACACACTGACACACTGACACACTACACTGATACACTGACACACTACACTGACACACTCACACACTGACACACTACACTGACACACTACACTGATACACTCACACACTACGCTGATACACTGATACACTGACACACTGACACACTGACACACTACACTGATACACTGACACACTGACACACTGACACACTACACTGATACACTGACACACTGACACACTGACACACTACACTGATACACTGACACACTACACTGACACACTCACACACTGACACACTACACTGATACACTGACACACTACACTGACACACTACACTGATACACTCACACACTATGCTGATACACTGACACACTGACACACTACACTGATACACTGACACACTACACTGACACACTACACTGACACACTGACACACTACACTCATACACTGATACACTGACACACTGACACACTACACTGATACACTGATACACTGATACACTGACACACTACACTGATACACTGACACACTGACACACTACACTGACACACTGACACTCTACACTGACACACTGACACACTACACTGACACCCTGACACACTACACTGACATTCTACACTTACACACTGACACACTACACTGACACACTGACACACTACACTGACACACTGACACACTGACACTCTACACTGACACACTGACACACTACACTGACACCCTGACACACTACACTGACATTCTACACTTACACACTGACACACTACACTGACACACTGACACACTACACTGACACACTGACACACTGACACTCTACACTGACACACTACACTGACACACTGACACACTACACTGACACACTGACACTCTACACTGACACACTGACACACTACACTGACACACTACACTGACACACTGACACTCTACACTGACACACGAACACACTGACAAACTGACACACTGACACACTGACACACTACACTGACACACTGACACACTGACACACTACACTGACACACTACACTGACACACTGACACACTACACTGACACACTGACACACTGACACACTGACAAACTGACACACTAAACTGACACACTGACACACTACACTGACACACTGACACACTGACACACTGACACACTACACTGACACACTGACACACTACACTGACACACTACACTGACACACTGACACACTACACTGACACACTGACACACTACACTGACACACTGACACTACACTGACACACTGACACACTACACTGACACACTACACTGACACACTGACACACTACACTGACACACTGACACACTACACTGACACACTGACACTCTACACTGACACACTAACACACTGACAAACTGACACACTGACACACTGACACACTACACTGACACACTACACTGACACACTGACACACTACACTGACAAACTGACACTCTACACTGACACACTAACACACTGACACACTACACTGACACACTGACACTCTACACTGACACACTGACACACTGACACACTACACTGACACACTACACTGACACACTGACAAACTACACTGACACACTGACACTCTACACTGACACACTGACACACTGACACACTGCCACACTACACTGACACACTGACACACTAAACTAACACACTGACACACTGACACACTGACACACTGACACACTACACTGACACACTGACACACTGACACACTGACACACTGACACTCTACACTGACACACTGACACACTACACTGACACACTGACACACTACACTTACACACTACACTGACACTCCACACTGACACACTGACACACTACACTGACACACTGACACACTGACACACTGACACACTACACTGACACACTGACACACTGATACACTGACACACTACACTGACACACTGACACACTGACACACTGACACACTGATACACTGACACACTACACTGACACACTGACACACTGACACACTGACACACTGACACACTACACTGACACTCTACACTGACACACTGACACTGACACACTACACTGATACACTGACACTCTACACTGACACACTGACACACTGACACACTGACACACTACACTGACCCACTGACACACTACACTAACACACTGACACACTGACACAGTGACACAGTGACACACTACACTGACACACTGACACACTGACACACTGACACACTGACACTCTACACTGACACACTGACACACTACACTTACACACTACACTGACACTCCACACTGACACACTGACACACTACACTGACACACTGACACACTGACACACTGACACACTGACACACTACACTGACACACTGACACACTGATACACTGACACTCCACACTGACACACTGACACACTACACTGACACACTGACACACTGACACACTGACACACTACACTGACACTCTACACTGACACACTGACACTCTACACTGACACTCTACACTGACACACTGACACTGACACACTGACACACTGACACTCTAATTTACAATCTGTAGAAGCTATGAGAATAGGAAGGTTCAATTATTTTGTGAAGCATCACTGCACAGTTGAAAAATATATGGCAAGTAGAAATCCGAAATGGATGATGTTGAGAGACAGATGTGAGGGGTTGAATGGAGCTGAAATGTGGGACTGGATGGTGTTGAGAGATAGATGGGAGGGGTTGAGTGGAGCTGAAGGGTGGGACTGGATGGTGTTGAGAGATAGATGGGAGGGGTTGAATGGAGCTGAAGGGTGGGACTGGATGGTGTTGAGAGATAGATGGGAGGGGTTGAGTGGAGCTGGAGGGTGGGACTGGATGATGTTGAGAGATAGATGGGAGGGGTTGAGTGGAGCTGAAGGGTGGGACTGGATGGTGTTGAGAGATAGATGGGAGGGGTTGAATGGCGCTGGAGGGTGGGACTGGATGATGTTGAGAGATAGATGGGAGGGGTTGAGTGGAGCTGAAGGGTGGGACTGGATGGTGTTGAGAGATAGACGGGAGGGGTTGAATGGCGCTGGAGGGTGGGACTGGATGATGTTGAGAGATAGATGGGAGGGGTTGAGTGGAGCTGAAGGGTGGGACTGGATGGTGTTGAGAGATAGATGGGAGGGGTTGAGTGGAGCTGAAGGGTGGGACTAACAACAAGATAAAACATGTAGAACATACGGGATCTGTAAAATGTATATAGGTTCAGAACTTTTGTGAAATAGCATAGTTACAAATAGAAATCAAACTGGATGGACATCAGAAATAGAGGAAGGACTAAGAACAAACAAGAGAAAACTATTGTAAAGTAGACTGTGTCTGTAGAGTGTGTATAAGATGTAGGGATTGAAGGTAGAAGCAGAAGTGTTTATTAGTTTACTCCAATTGGGGGATCGGCGGAAGGGTTTGCGGGGAATAATAATAAAGGTATATTCTTTAAAAAAGTATGTCTGTCTATATAGGTATGTGTATGTATATACATGTATGTTTATACAGTGGGGCAAAAAGTATTTAGTCAGCCACCAAATGTGCAAGTTCTCCCACTTAAAAAGATGAGAGAGGCCTGTAATTTTCATCATAGGTACACTTCAACTATGACAGACAAAATGAGAAAAAAAATCCAGAAAATCACATTGTAGGATTTTTAATGAATTTATTTGCAAATTATGGTGGAAAATAAGTATTTGGTCAATAACAAAAGTTTATCTCAATACTTTGTTATATACCCTTTGTTGGCAATGACAGAGGTCAACATTTTTCTGTAAGTCTTCACAAGGTTTTCACACACTGTTGCTGGTATTTTGGCCCATTCCTCCATGCAGATCTCCTCTAGAGCAGTGATGTTTTGGGGCTGTTGCCTGGCAACACAAACTTTCAACTCCCTCCAAAGATTTTCTATGGGGTTGAGATCTGGAGACTGGCTAGGCCACTCCAGGACCTTGAAATGCTTCTAACGAAACCACTCCTTCGTTGCCCGGGCGGTGTGTTTGGGATCATTGTCATGCTGAAAGACCCAGCCACGTTTCATCTTCAATGCCCTTGCTGATGGAAGGAGGTTTTCACTTAAAATCTTACGATACATGGCCCCATTCATTCTTTCCTTTACATGGATCAGTCGTCCTGGTCCCTTTGCAGAAAAACAGCCCCAAAGCATGATGTTTCCACCCCCATGCTTCACAGTAGGTATGGTGTTCTTTGGATGCAACTCAGCATTCTTTGTCCTCCAAACACGACGAGTTGAGTTTTTACCAAAAAGTTATATTTTGGTTTCATCTGACCATATGACATTCTCCCAATCTTCTTCTGGATCATCCAAATGCTCTCTAGCAAACTTCAGACGGGCCTGGACATGTACTGGCTTAAGCAGGGGGACACGTTTGGCACTGCAGGATTTGAGTCCCTGGCGGCGTAGTGTGTTACTGATGGTAGGCTTTGTTACTTTGGTCCCAGCTCTCTGCAGGTCATTCACTAGGTCCCCCCGTGTGGTTCTGGGATTTTTGCTCACCGTTCATTTTGACCCCACGGGGTGAGATTTTGCGTGGAGCCCCAGATCGAGGGAGATTATCAGTGGTCTTGTATGTCTTCCATTTCCTAATAATTGCTCCCACAGTTGATTTCTTCAAACCAAGCTGCTTACCTATTGCAGATTCAGTCTTCCCAGCCTGGTGCAGGTCTACAATTTTGTTTCTGGTGTCCTTTGACAGCTCTTTGGTCTTGGCCATAGTGGAGTTTGGAGTGTGACTGTTTGAGGTTGTGGACAAGTGTCTTTTATACTGATAACAAGTTCAAACAGGTGCCATTAATACAGGTAACGAGTGGAGGACAGAGGAGCCTCTTAAAGAAAAAGTTACAGGTCTGTGAGAGCCAGAAATCTTGCTTGTTTGTATGTGACCAAATACTTATTTTCCACCATAATTTGCAAATAAATTCATTAAAAATCCTACAATGTGATTTTCTGGATTTTTTTCTTTTCATTTTGTCTGTCATAGTTGAAGTGTACCTATGATGAAAATTACAGGCCTCTCATCTTTTTAAGTGGGAGAACTTGCACAATTGGTGGCTGACTAAATATTTTTTTGCCCCACTGTATATATGCATGCTTGTATGGATATATAAATTTACTCCAAAAATATGGGGGATTGGAAATGATACAGACAATTACATTGGAAGCAACATTCTTTCCGCAATATTAAGCTGATCCTCCCTAATAATAATAATAAAATAATGTAAAAATAATTGTGTTGTTACTATTTTTCTTTTTAACATCATTTTTGAAGTCTACACTCATTGTATTCTGCGTATTTGACATATACCATTAAATTAGACTTCATAGGATTTGTACACAAACATTTTTCCTATATCTTGTACACACAATACTTGAATTCGGTAAGAAATACTCATTTTCTACCTACAGTTGTTATCTAATATTCCCTCTAAAATATGGACGTCAATACTGTCAAATTAATAAATAGCTAAACCTTTTTCATTCCGTTGTGGAGACTTGTTTTCCTCCTCCTGACAGACTCCCTCTCTTCCCTATGAGAGGGTGAAAGACAGAACAGTGACAGGAGTGTAAGACAGCAGACATACTCCATTGTGGACGACACAAAAAGGATTGATTCTAAATCGTCTGTGTTTTGGGCGGCCGACACTGAACACTGAAACAACTGCATCGTCGATAAAAGATGTCTGTTCATGGAATTGTATAGATTGTCTATTCGTTAATAATCCCTTTGTGTACATTATATGCTCTACTGGTGAAGAAATTGGTAGATATTATTAGAGGTTGTGCTTATGAGAAGTCTTATAATGCATTATAACCACATCATAATGCACCTGTAGGAGATTGAAGTGAACATCCATTGGATTAAACAGTTGTGGCAACTGTATTGCGTATTCTCAGAGCGTACATATGTAATGAAACTTTAAGTGTACTGACTGACTGACTGACTGACTGGTTGACTGACTGGTTGACTGACTGGTTGACTGGTTGACTGACTGGTTGACTGACGGGCTGACTGACTGGTTGACTGGTTGACTGACTGGTTGACTGACTGACTGACTGGTTGACTGACAGGCTGACTGACTGGTTAACTGACTGGTTGACTGACTGGCTGGTTGACTGACTGGTTGACTGGTGACTGACAGGCTGACTGACTGGTTGACTGGTTGACTGACTGGTTGACTGGTTGACTGACAGGCTGACTGACTGGTTGACTGGTTGACTGACTGGTTTACTGACTGACTGACTGGTTGACTGACAGGCTGACTGACTGGCTGGTTGACTGGTTGACTGGTTGACTGACTGACTGGTTGACTGACTGGCTGACTGACTGACTGGTTGACTGACTGGCTGACTGACTGACTGACTGGTTGACTGACTGACTGGTTGACTGACTGGCTGACTGGTTGACTGACTGGTTGACTGATTGGATGACTGACTGGCTGGTTGACTGGTTGACTGACTGACTGGCTGACTGACTGGTTGACTGACTGGCTGGTTGACTGGTTGACTGGCTGACTGACTGACTGGTTGACTGACTGGCTGGTTGACTGACTGACTGGCTGACTGGTTGACTGAATGACTGGTTGACTGACTGACTGGTTGACTGACTGGTTGACTGGTTGGCTAACTGACTGCCTGGCTGACTGACTGGTTGACTGACTGACTGGTTGACTGACTGACTCACGGTTTGACTGACTGGTTGGTTGATTGACTGGTTGATTGACTGGTTGACTGGTTGGCTGACTGACTGGTTGACTGGCTGACTGACTGGTTGACTGACTGGTTAACTGGTTGACTAACTGACTGGCTGACTGGTTGACTGACTGGTTGACTGACTGGTTGACTGACTGGTTGACTAGTTGACTGACTGGTTGACTGACTGGTTGACTG